>NC_069007.1:20876422-20908485 GCF_001194135.2 Octopus bimaculoides
TTTTCACACTGAAACCGCCTCTCGCCAGTATGTATCGTTTTATGTCTTGACAAAATAATATTAGAAACAAAATATTTCCCGCATATATTACAATGGAAAGGTTTCTCTCCTGTATGACTACGTACGTGGATAACAAGTTTCGAATTGTGAGTGAAAGCTTTTCCACATATTTCACACTGATATGGTTTCTCCTTCTTATGTATGTCTTTGTGTGTGATTAATTCATGCTCTGAAAAATATGTTTCCTTGCAAATCTCACAGCTATATTCAGTAATATTTCTCTGTCTTGATCTCTGTTCAGTGAATTTTTCATTGCGTGCAAGTTTCTCACAGTTGTATGTTTGTGAAGCTGAATCTACATCGTTAGAAGATCCCAAGTGATTAACATCCTCCATAATTAATGACCAGGAATTCTTAAAAGCTGCAGAGGTGTATGTTAATATTAATCTAAAATAATTCAGTTTCATTTAACTGTTTACATCATTTTATGGAATTTGCTGAACTAATTACAATAGCAAGTTGGCGGTGTCGCTAATAGTTTCCCCTTGCTATAATTATTCCGGTGTTTTAAGTTAAAAGTTCCTAATATAGTTTAATCGATTCATATACAGTTCCAATTCGATCTGTTTGATTCTTCAGTTTCATCCAGTCTGCTATTAGTTCTGATGAGAAGAACTCTGATTGAAGAAGAAAAAACAAAACAAACTTGATGAATATCGTTGTTACATTTTGAAAGCAACGAGAAAGATATTCGGAAAAAAATTCGCCTGGCAGATGCCAGCAGCGGAATTCTGTTTTAAGCATCGCATATAACCCAGAAAAAGACCCTTAAATGTGTTTACGGGGAGAACGATATTGAAAAACATAATAACGTCAGAACCACACCTGGAAATGGCACCATCTTTTGGCTTACCAACCTCTTGTCAAACCATCCAACCCATGTCATCTTGGAAAACAGACGTTAAATGATGATGTTTTGCCAGTCATAATTAATGAGATTGTCTTATAAACTTTAAACCTTTCATTACTGTATTTATTTTGAGATGCTCTGTGTTTCTTTCAATTAATTTTAAATATAACAAAGAATTTAGTAAAATAACTTAGCTATCATTCAGCTAGTGTTAAGAACATAAATTGTGACTAAGGTTTGGTGGAAGATTTTAATTCAAAACTTATGAAAACAAGACATTTGTACTACAGAGCCAGAGGTGGGTTGGTAACAAAAGGGTTAAAGACAAATAAAATCAAAGAGATCTTTCTGCAGGGTGTATCTGTTAATTACAAGATAACAAACAAGAGGGAATGAGTTCAAACATATTTTGATAATTTTCATGTAATTCACACGTTTTACAATGCTAACTTTAGTCGGATACATCAAGGAGCTGTCATGTTTTCAGTGAGCATAAAGACTTCTCCTCTCTGCCTTATCTTATCTCTGTTCAGTTGTTCCCCAGCACCAGAGGGTTGTCTCCTCCCCCCCTCCTGCCACAAAAGGAAATTAACGAAAGAGAGGATACTAGAACAAGAACCTGAGAGCTGGTAGAAAACAGTTATACAGGGGAGAAACAAGCAGCACCTTGGGCAAGTGTCTCCTACCATAGCCTTGTGAGAGGATTTGATAGACGATGCTGGTGTGTTTATGTCCCCGTAACTTAGCAGTTCGGCAAAAGAATCCGATAGAATAAGTACTAGGCTTACAAAAAATAAGTCCTGGGGTTGATTTACTCGACTAAAGGTGGTGTTCCAGTATGGCCACAGTCAAATGACTGAAACGAGTAAAAGAGTTAAGATTTCTCTGAAATGAGATTCCATTTCTATATTAAAAGATGAGAATACAATGAGATTGAGTTCCAATATAATTACACTAAGATTAACCCTTTAAAATTCAGATTACCCTGTCAAAATGTAAAGCTTATTTATTCACATTGCTTTGAATTAATGATGCATTATCTCATAACTTTCAGATTTTGATGATGGAATTATTCATTTTTAGAATGACACTGTAGGGTAGGTGTGAAAGGCTAAATCTAGCCAGTTTGTACACAAAACAGAAATATTATTTTTGCTGGTTCAAATGCTAAAGGAATAAATGGTCTCCAGTGTTTACTTGTTACTGGTCTATAAATTTAGACTTACAAGCAAAAACCTCTCATGTCTCACATTTTAAAGACTTCCCTCCAGTGTGTATGCGTACATGTCTCTTTAAAAGACTGCTTGTAATAAACGATTTCCCACATATTTCACAGTGAAACAGCTTTTCTCCCGTGTGTTTCCGTTTGTGTATGTTTAAATCACTGTTATTAACAAAAGATTTCCCACACACTTCACAGGCACAAGGTTTTTCTCCAGTGTGTCTACGCTTGTGACTCATAAGATCAAAATTTCGAGAGAAAGATTTCCCACACATATCACAAAGATATGACTTTTCTCCCGTGTGTATTTGCTTGTGCACAACAAGGGAAGAATTTTTACAGAACGACTTGTCACATATATCACAATGGTAAGGTTTCTCTCCTGTATGTATTTGATTGTGACGTTTTAAATCGTGGTTTTTAAGAAAAGCTTTCCCGCAGATTTCACAGTGATAAGGTTTCTCTCCAGTGTGTATTTTTTTGTGTGCTTTTAATAAGCTATTAGTCAGAAAAGATTTCCCACAAATATCACAAGAATAAGGATTTTCACCAGCATGCATCATTTTATGAACTACAAGTTGTGAATTCACATAGAACGATTTCCCACATATATCACAGTGGAAAGGTTTCTCTCCAGTGTGGATTCGTTCATGTGTTTTTAAATCACTGTTATTTACAAACGATTTGCCACAAATTTCACAATGATGTGGTAATTCTCCAGTGTGTCTACGTTTGTGAACTACGAGATTAGAATTATCAGAGAAAGATTTGCCACATATGTCACAGTGAAACGGGTTTTCTCCAGTGTGTATCCTACTATGTCTTTTCAAATTACTGCTATAGAGAAAAGACTTGCCACAAATTTCACAACTGAAGGGTTTTTCACCACTATGTATTCGTTCATGAGTTTTTAAATCACTGTTATTTACATAAGATTTGCCACATACTTCGCACACATACGGTTTTTCTCCTGAGTGCCGACGTTGGTGGATTGTAAGCTTAGCATTTTCAATAAAAGACTTCCCGCATATTTCACAATGAAACGGTTTTTCTCCAGTGTGTCTACGTTCATGGATGACAAGTTTCAAATTATTTATAAAACTTTTTCCACATATTTCACAGTGTAACAATTTCTCTCCAGTGTGCAGCCTTTTGTGAATTGCCAAACTACTATTGGAGACAAAACACTTCCCACAAACATTACAATTGCATGGTTTCTCTCCAGTATGACTACGTATATGAATGACAAGTTTCGAATTATTAATAAATGATTTTCCACATATTTCACATTGAAATGGTCTCTCACCAGTATGTATCGTCTTATGACGTGACAAAATAATATTAGAAACAAAATATTTCCCGCATATATTACAATGGAAAGGTTTCTCTCCGGTGTGACTGCGTACGTGGATAACAAGACTGGCATTCTGAGTGAAAGATTTTCCGCATATTTCACACTGATATGGTTTTTCTCCAGTGTGTATCCTTTTGTGAATTGCAAGATGAGAATTATTTACAAACGATTTCCCACATATCTCACAGTGAAATGGTTTCTCTCCTGTATGTGTTCTTGTGTGTGTTGTTAGAAAAACGTTCGATGGGAAAGATTTCCCGCATATTTCACAGTGGTAGGGTTTTTCTGTCTTGTGTATTTCTTTGTGTGATAATAATTCCTCTTCCGACGAGAATATTTTACTACAAATCTCACAGTTTTTTTCAGTAATATTGCTATGAAATGATTTTCCTTCAGCAAATGTTACGTTGGAAGTGTCCAAGTCCTTAACGTCTTCCATATTAATTAACCAGGAATTCTTAAAAGCTCTAGAAATATCTGTGATTATAATCTATAACGGTCCAGTTTCTTGTCTTAGATGTAATGAGACAATGTTTACATGATCTAATTAACTCACCTGAAGTAATTACAAAGATACGGCGGTGTCGTTCATATATTTTCCCCTCACCTCAATGATACCGGCGACAAAATTGAAAGATGCCTAACATAATTTAAAACATTCTGAAATGCTAGAAAATTTCTTCGCATTGTTCTGTATATTTGTGTTGTTGTTGATGCCCGATCAATAATGTATATATGTATAATACATTTCAATTGTTTCATTTATTTTAAATAGTTTATTTCCTCACTTCAAATAGCGAAGAAGTGCCCTAATTTTTAGACAGCAAATAAGTCAAAATCTTCCTTTTATTGTACTACAGAAACAAAATCTTTCCCATGTCGCTTTGTTTGACAAAGTGAAATACAGTTGGCGTCTTAAAAAAGCTAATACAGCAAGCCCTGCTAACTGAACAGTAACCTTTTATTTTTTTTTCATTACATACAAACATTTGACTGCTATTTCTAGCAAGTCAAATGATAACTTAAGAGGTCCTTCGTTGATACGTATAAGATATTTATGTGGATGTTGTATTTTAGATTCACAATGGATTAGACACAATGCAAAGAACAAACTGATATAACTGAATGTGATGCTGGATGTAATAAATTGTATTAAGGACAGTTTAATTACGTCACCGGTATAATTGCGGTTTGGGAAAGTTTCTCAACGTCGCGAACTTGTCATCTTCATAATTAATTTAATTTATATCATGTTAGCGAAATCTCATTACTCAGAAACACTGAACCATAATGGATTATAGATACTGACATTTCTTAGCTGTTTACGAATTCCCTATCGGTTAAAATGGAAGACGTTAATCAGTTGGACACTTCTGGTAAGACAATTCTTAACGATGTAGATTCGGTTGTGCAAACATACGATGACGAGAAACCTTTATATGGTGAAACAGTTATTGAACAGAAATCAATACAGAGAAATATTGGTGAATATAGTTGTGAGGTTTGTAAGAAAACATTTCCTTCACAACACGAAGTCTTCACACACAAGGAAACACACAAGAAGAAGTTAAAACCATATCGGTGTGAAATTTGCGGCAGATCATTCAAGCAGAATTCTCATCTTGTAGTTCACAAAAGAATTCATACTGGGGAAAAGCCTTTTGGCTGTGAAATATGCGGGAAATCATTCATTAAGAAACTGAATCTTGTCATTCACCTCCGTAGCCATACAGGCGAAAAACCCTTCCACTGTAAAATATGTGGCAAATCTTTCGTCTCCAAGAGTAATTTAGCAAGGCATGAAAGAATACACACTGGAGAAAATCCGTTAAACTGTGAAATATGTGGGATATCTTTTCATCATATTAATGATTTAACTACGCACAAAGGAAAGCACAATGGAAAAGAACCATTTCACTGTGAAATATGTGAGAAATCTTTCGTCTCTAATAATCATTTAATAAGGCACCGAAGGATACACACTGGAGAAAAACCTTCTTCTTGTGATATTTGTGGGAAATCTTTTCTTGATAGAAGTAATTTAACAACTCACAAATTAATACACAGTGGAGAGAAACGGTTTCAGTGCAAAATGTGTGGAAAATCTTTTACCCAAAATAATCATCTTGTAGTTCATAAAAGAAGACATACAGGAGAAAAGCCTTATCACTGTGAAATCTGTGGGAAGGCCTTTGTATCTAACAGTGATTTAAAAACACATAAAATAACGCATACTGGAGAAAAACCTTTTCATTGCGAAACGTGTGGAAAATGCTTTACTCAGAAGTCCAGCCTTGTTGTTCACAGAAAAATACACACTGGAGAAAAGCTGTTTCATTGTGAAGTGTGTGGAAAGTCTTTCATTAATAATTTTAATTTTGTTATCCACGTCCGTAGTCACACCGGAGAAAAACCTTTCCATTGTGAAATTTGTGGAAAGTCGTTTGTCTGTAAAAGTAAGTTAGTGACACACATAAGAACACACACTGGAGAAAAACCGTTTCACTGTGAAATCTGTGGGAAATTTTTTCTTGATAGTAGTAATCTAACAATACACATAAGAATACATACTGGAGAAAAGCCTTATCGTTGTAAAACTTGTGGGAAATCGTTTCTTAATAGTAGTAATCTAACGACTCACAAAAGAATACACACTGGAGAGAAACCTTTTCAGTGCGAAATTTGTGGAAGATCTTTCCGTGACAGCCGTAATTTAACACCTCACAAAAGAACACATTTGAGAAAAAAAGTTTAACTGAAATTTGTGGAGAATCTTTCCGTGACAGCCGTAATTTAACACCTCACAAAAGAACACATTTGAGAAAAAAAGTTTAACTGAAATTTGTGGAGAATCTTTCCGTGATAGCCGTAATTTAACACCTCACAAAAGAACACATTTGAGAAAAAAAGTTTAACTGAAATTTGTGGAGAATCTTTCCGTGATAGCCGTAATTTAACACCTCACAAAAGAACACATTTGAGGAAAAAAGTTTAACTGAAATTTGTGGAAAATCTTTTTGTGGTAGCTGTAACTTAACAAGTCACAAAAGAACACGTGAGAAGAAAAAAATTGTTTAACTAAGAAATTTGTGGAAGATATTTTCAAATCAGCCGTAACTTAACATCTTACAAAAGAACACATGTGAGAAAAAAAGTTTAACAAAGAAATTTGTGGAAAATCTTATTGTGACAGCTGTAACTTAATACCTCACAAAAGAGCACATTTAAGAAATTTGTGGGAAAATTTGACTCTGAAATCCCATTTTGTAGTTTACAAAAAAAATTAAAAATACATACCAAGAAACCTCTACCTCATCACATCGACACAGTATTTACTTCACCAACTCGAAGCAAGTTGGTAATATCATGTAATGGATTTCCTTGTGTATACAACACATAAATGCAAATGTTGATTAAATAAATTAATTAAACCACAATCCGATGCTTTCCAATTGTTTTACTTTGATGTCATCCACATGCCTACTTCATCTGCTACCTCAACAACATCTTTTGCTACACACCCCACTACAGGGCTAACAGAGAAAAATGCCTTTGTTACCAGCAAAAATAGTAGTTCCCTCAACTTTCTCCATCCCATTCTTACTCTGGCAATTAAACCTTTAGTATTTAAACCGGCCATATCCGGCCAAAATATTAAATCTGTTTTATGTTCAAACTGACCAGATCCAGGCTCTCACACCTACCCTACAATGTTATTCTACATTAAGTAGTTACACCATCAAGATCTTGAAGATATGAGATAATGCATGATTAATTCAAATCAATGTGAATCAATAAGCATTATGTTTGATAGAATAATCTGAACACTAAAGGGTTAAACCTTCAAAACATCCACTTTCACTGTTCATAAGATCGCCTAGAAAATAAAAAAACTCTCAACTATATGAGAGGAGCAAACGTGAACACCAAACCATTAATCGTTAAATTAATGAAGTTAACATTTTCATAAATGATTTTAATTTCTAAGTTGACTTTGGAAATCATTATTGGACTAATTAACTTCTGTTATATTTAGCTTCTGTTAACTCAAGTCAACTTTAGTTAACTTCAATTCAATTAAAATTAACGGATCTTATAGTTTTGGCACTTTTTAAAGGTGGTTTTAGAGCAAAAACTGATTTTTTGTTGTTTATAATAAAAATTAATGTTAATAGTTTATCGATAACTTCCATTACATTAGGAAATAATTAACTGATTAATGGTTATTGAAGTTAACTTTTTGGTTAACAGATTAACAGTTAACTTTTCAATTAACGGTGCCCATCTTTGCCATGGAGCCTTCTAGTTATTTGAAAGGATCTACTTCCAATGCACTCTTACTGTGCAGCTATATGTAAAGCCTACCTCCTCCATTAGCTTATCTCTGTTTCCACGACACATTTTGTACTTATGTAATTTATACTGAGTATAGTCCTCACAGGGCCAGTTTCGCCCTGGACAGGATGCCAGTCCATCGTAGCATTACTCATTTTTGCCAGCTGAGTGGATTGGAGCAACGTGATAAAATAAATACCAGCAAATTCAATAGCATTTTTGGAAATTTCAAAGTCAATATAAATAAATACCTTGACGCTTTTGTACGTCGCTTACGACGTCGAGGGTTCCGCGAGTCCGCTGCCCTAACCACTGGGCCATTGCGCCTCCACTATATGTTATATATAAAAATAAGATTATACATAATGTAAATCATGATTAGAACATCAACCAACCAACGGAGATATGTATATAAATATATCTGAATATCTACATGTTTATTCGTGTAATAGTTCAGCAGGGGATGGGGCTAGTCGATTACATCAACCCCACTGCTGAACCAGTATTCGTTTCATCGACCTCGAAAGGAGAAATAAAAGGCAAAGTCGGTGGAATTTGAACTCAGAACGTAAAGACGAGCAAAATGCCGCATTTTGCCTGGCGCGCTAACGATTCTGCTAGATCACCGCCTTAATCAACTTGATTACAAATGTTTGTGATTGTATTAAATTATATGAGGGAAATTCAACTAACGACGCCGTTGTCATTAAAAGAAGGGAAAAATTATCAACGACACCGCGCACTTTGTATGGGAGAAATTGATTTGCTGAAATCGTGTTAAACATTGTGTTAGGATATCTAAGAGAAGCAACGGAACCGTAATACATTATATTTATAGACATTTGTGAACCTGTAAGCATTCCTGGTTAATTAGTATGGAAGACGTTAATCACTTGGATACTTCTAACGATCTAGATTCAGTTCCACAGACATACAAGAGTGAAAAAGCTGTGTGTGATGAAACGGTAACTGAAGAAAGATCATCAAACAGAAATCTTACTGAATATAGCTGTGATATTTGTAGCAAAACATTTCCTTCCGAACAGGAAGCCTTCACGCACAAAGAAATACACAAGACAGAAAAACCTTATTGTGAAATTTGTGAGAAATTTTTCTTAAGAGATTCTCATTTTGTTATCCACAAACGTATCCACACTGGAGAAAAACCGTTTCATTGTGAACTATGTAAAAAATCTTTTATTTCTAACAGCGATTTAAAAAGACACAGACGAATACATACCGGGGAAAAACGGTTTCACTGCGAAATATGTGGAGAAGCATTTATAGAAAGATCAAAACTTGCTATTCACATACGTCGTCATACTGGAGAAAAACCGTTCGAATGTGAAATATGTAAGAAATCGTTTGTTACTAACGGTGAATTAACAAAACACACCACTTCACACACTCGGGAAAAACCATTCCACTGTAAAATATGCGGGGGAACTTTCATTGATAGTTCAAAACTTGTTATTCACATACGCCGTCATACGGGAGAGAAACCATTCCATTGTGAAATATGTACGAAATCATTTGTCAGTAACGGTGAGTTAAGAAAACACGAGGCTGTGCATACTCCACAAAAACCATTTCACTGTGAAATGTGTGGGAAAGCTTTCGTTAGTGATGCAGATCTTGTTATTCACACATGTAAGCACGCTGGGGGGAAACCTTATCACTGTGATGTGTGTGGGAAATCGTTTAAATCTGACAGTTACTTAACAAAACACAGAATCAGACACACTGGAAACAAACGCTTTCACTGTGAAATGTGTGGGAAGTCTTTCGCCTCTAAGAATAATGTAGTAAAACACGAAAGAAGACACACTGGGGAGAATCTGGTTTACTGTGAAACGTGTGGAAAATCGTTTGTCACCAAAGACGACTTAAACAAACACAAAAGAATTCACACTGGAGAAAACCCTTTTCCCTGTGAAATCTGTGGGACCTATTTTCTCGATTTTAGTCATTTAACAACGCATAAAAGAATACATACGGGAGAAAGGCCGTTTCTCTGTGACATTTGTGGAAAATCTTTTGCTCAGAATTCCTATTTTATCGTTCACAAAAGAATTCATACTGGAGAAAAACCTTACCGTTGCGAAATCTGTGGAAAGTGTTTTGTATGTAAAAGTGATTTATCAACTCATGAAAGAACACATACTGGATTAAAACCGTTTGATTGTAAAATATGTGGCAAAGCATTTGCTCGGAATTCGAATCTTATAGTTCACAGAAGAATACATACTGGGGATAAACCTTTTCATTGCGAAGCTTGTGGGAAACCATTTACCTCAAACAGTGATTTGACGATACACAGACGAATACACACTGGGGAAAAACCCTTTCACTGTAATATATGTGGGAAAAAATTTATTGCACACAGTCACTTAAAAAGACATGTACAAGTACATACAAGCGAGGGGCCTATCATATATGAAACGTGAGGAAGCTTTCCCTTTGAAATCTAAATTTATAATCCACCAATAACTTGATTTCAAATTACCCTAAATGTAGCAATTTCTGTGCAGATTACTTCCTGGTAACTTAGTCACATTCAGATTTCCAGGTGGTGAGAGGAAACTGATTTTATGTGCAGGGCGTAGTTTGAAATTGGTTTCAGATTGCTCCTCCCTCCCCACTCACATCTTTTCCCAAATGCTCGTCACCCTGGTGGTAAATGAAAGAATTATTGGCGAGCTGGCAGAACCTTTCAAGCATCAAACCGAAATGCTTAGTGGTATTTCTTTCGGGTCTTTACATTCTGAGTTCAAAATCTTCCGAAGTTGACTTTGCCTTTCAGAGTTGATAAAATAAATACAGTCAGACTGGTTTTCATCTGCAAGCAACTTTCCACACTTCCTTAACATTGCAGGCCTTGTGACAAAATTTGAAACCGTTATGGGTATTCAGTAAATTATAATAAGTGTGCCAACATCTTGTTTTGTATGGAAATATTGTTTGCATTTAAAGTGTATAAATATATTTTGTTTTGTATATAAATATATTTCATTTGCATTCAAACTGTATTAACCCTTTAGCATTCAGATGGTTTTGTCAAATGTAATACTTATTTATGCACAACCATTCATCATCATCATCATTTAATATCTGTGGTCCATGCTGGCATGGGTTGGACAGTTTGACCAAGGCTGGAAGGCTGCACCAGACTCCAGTCTGATTTGGCATGGTTTCTACGGCTGGATGCCCTTCCTAATGCCATCCACTCTGAAAGTATAATTGGTGCTTTGACATGTCACTAGCACAGGTGCCATTTGTGTGACACGACTGCAATTTTACTTGGCTTGATGGGTCTTCTCAAGCATAGCATAATGCCAATAGTCTCGGTCATTCGTCATTGCCTCTGTGAGGTCCAGCACTCAGAAAGTGCTTTTCACATGCAACCGGCATCAGCCACACAGCCTCCATGAGGCTCAACGCTCAAAAGATGCTTTTTACATTCCACTGGCACAGGTGCCAATTATGTGACACCAGCATCGTTTTGAATAAATGATGCATTATCACTTGGCTTCCAGATTTCAATGATGTGATTATTTTTAGATGACATTGCAGGGTAGGTGTAAAGGGCCGACTCTGTCCAGTTTGAACATAAAACATAGAATATTTGGGCCAGTTATGGCTGGTTTAAATGTTAAAGGGTTAATATATTTTGATTTGTACAATATACAATTTGATTGCATTTGAAATGTATAAATATACGTGTTTAATAAATTTGAACTTTGGCAACAGTTTTAAATTTTCAGCAAGTAAAACAAAAAAAAAAAGTTTCAAATGCTTCCAAATGCAAACAAAATATAAATTTACACACTGCAAATTCAAATGAAATATATTTATGGAAAAAAATAAATTAAGAGTACAGTTGTAAGCCCTCTAATACAAATCGTTTTCTCTTTCTATATATATGTTTGTTTTTGTTCCTTCTTGAGCCATGCCTGGCTCATAAGGGCTAGTTTCCTGGTTTCATATAGGTTCCCCACCTGGACGAGACACAGGTAAGCTGCAGAAGGAAAGAGTGAGAGAAAGTTGTGGCAAAAGAGTCAGCAGAAGTTCACCATTACTTTCTGCCGGAGCTGCATGGAGCTTAGGTGTTTCACTCATAAACACACACACATCACCTGGTCTGAGATTTGAACCTGTGATCCCGTGACTGCGAGTTTGCTGCTCTAACTACTAGGCCATGTGCCTCTAGTTTATTTATATATCTATATAATTATGATGATATAGAACATGGAGACTTGTTCATTCTCAAAATTTAATTTCTTTTATTTTACAATTTTATACATCATATTATTTATGGTCTTGATGACATACGTGTGTTTCTACTGCATGTATTACGGGCAGTTGCAGATGCAATCGGGCATGATTTTTGGTGCAGCTTCTTCAGAATCTCTCCGTTTGGCTTATATATCATTATCATTTAACGTCCACCTTCCATGCTAGCATGGGTGGGACAGTTTGACAGTGACTGTTTTGGCAGGATTTTTACAGCTGGATGCTCTTCCTCACGTCAACCAGTTAACAGTGCAGTTTCTACCCTATTGCTGGTATCAGCTGGATGTTGAGCTGAGACACACCTGTCCAGCTTGTGCCATCATGAAAAATGGATACAAGACTAAATGATGGAACAGGTGCCACATAAAAAGCATCCAGTCCACACAGTAAAGTGGTTGGCATCCAGCTGTAAAAACCATACCAAAACAGACACATTAGCCAGCTGTGGTCTTCTACCTGGCTGGCTCCTCCTGTCAAACCATTCCACTCATGCCAGCATGGAAATCGGACATTAAGTGATAATGACGATGATAAAAATTACTTTCCAAATTTTTTTTTTTAATACATTTGAAAACACTAGAGACATTTTTAAATAAAATATGTTGGTGATATAAAGGAAAAACTAGTAACCAAGTTTTAAAAACAGAAATTAAGGTTTATTTGGATAAAAATGTTGAATTTCAATTAGATAACATTATGTAGGCAACAACGTTCACTTGTGATGTTTCAAATTCAATGAAGGCTGTAACATCATAAATTACCAGTCTCTGAGGATAGAGGGGCAAGCAATAAAAAAACCATATTCATAAATAAAATAGAAACACAAGCAATACTTTCATTATTATACAAGTCCTGTATTTTCCAGCATATCAGTCGACATAGCAGAGAATGTAAATATATAAACATCTAAACACCACCAGGTATCTTTCCAAGTCTTGCTGCATTTCACAAGGAATTTTTGGTCCTACAAAGTAGTCTTGGTGTAGGAGTCATCCTACCTTTTCTGGTTGTAAACAGGGATGGAGTTAATGCTTGTGGGGCCCTGGGCACTTCAAGTTCAGTGGGTCTCTCATACACAAATTAAAATCCATGAAAAATTATCAAATTTACATCTCAAAATCAGTCTATTGCATTTAATTGAAATTGATTAATTAGTAGTTCTTAGGAAATTTAAATGCATCTGTCAGTGCAAAATGTCATCTCGACAAAGTACTGCAAGTTCCATCAATTTACCATTCTATACTACAATATTATCAAAACAACTTTCTTTTTATACTTTGCATCTGAAAAATCTTTAATGAATTTCTCAAACTGTATATCATCATCATCGGTTAACATCCGCTTTCCATGCTAGCATGGGTTGGACGATTTGACTGCAGACTGGCGAACCAGATGGCTGCACCAGGCTCCAATCTGATCTGGCAGAGTTTCTACAGCAGGATGCCCTTCCTAACTGCTCTCAACATCGAAAAGGCACAGAATGTTTATTCTTTCATGGGTCACTGGAGATAATTCTTTATCAGATCCAATTTACTGAATGACTGTCCTCCTGAATAACTATTAGACATCAAGCTGATATATATATTCTAAGAACTACATCAACAGCTGGAAAACTATGAGCAAGCCCTTCATTACCGATTCAAAGAGCTTCTTCAAATGAGGTGAAATATGACCCAAGCTTACAAAAGGCTGTAAACTACAATTTCTGCTATGAACACCTTACTAAAACCACAGGAAAAATCGATGAAACATCAGGTCTCTCTCAGCCAGAAATACTGCAATGACAACAAAATACCAGGTCCCAGCTAGAAATACTGCAACGACCACGATACAATACTTCAGTCCAGTCGTTCTTGGAACTTTGGGTTCATAATTGCAGAAATTTCCATGTGTAGAACACAAATTCGCAAACATTTTCCTGAAAATTCCAAAAAATAAAAAGTGATGATGGGTTACTTAAACCAGAAATTCCACTCATTTCCCCATATATTTGACAATAATAGAAGTTCCATCACCACAAACTTTATATTCTTTTGAGTGTTGTTAAATCATTAATGACAAATGATTTCTCCACATATTTCGCTATAAAACAGTTTTGTCTCTTGTGTGTATTTTTTTATGTAAACTAAGAGCTGAACTGTGAGAGAAAGATTTCCCACACAGCTCACAATGGAATGGTTTTTCTCCAGTATGTACTCTTTTGTGAGATACAAGATGAGCATTTTGAGTGAAAGATTTACCACAAGTATCACAGTGAAACCGTTTTTCTCCAGTGTGTGTTCTTTTATGAGTTCTTAAATTGCTGTTATCGAGAAAACTTTTCCCACAAATCTCACAATGAGAAGGTTTTTCTCCTGTATGGACTCTTATGTGTTTGACTAAATCGTTTTTAGAGAAGAAAGACTTCTCGCATACTTGACAGTGAAACGGTTTCTCTCCTGTGTGTATTCTTCTGTGTCTGGCTAAATTACTTCTAGAGACGGAAGGAATTCCACATAGTTCACAGTGGAAAGGTTTTTCTCCGGTGTGACTCCGTATATGGATAACAAGACTTGATTTCCAACAGAAAGATTTTCCACATATTTCACAATGAAACGGATTTTCTTTAGCTTCTGTTTCTAAATCACCACTTATATCAAATTGTTCCCCATCTGTTTGATTTCCGGAGGTCTCCTCTCCAGTGTGGCTACGCATATGGAGAAGAAGATTCGGTTTATGAACGAAAGTATCACCACAGATTTCGCACCGAAACAGCATTCTTCTCGTGTGTACTTTTGTATGTGTTTTTAAGACAGAAAGATAAGCGAATGATTTTCCACACGTTTCGCAATGGAACGGTTTCTCTCCAGTGTGACTTCGTACGTGGATAATAAGTCCTGAATTATGGAAGAAAGACTTCCCGCATATTTCACACGGAAACAATCTTTGTCTACTGTGTCGTCTTTTGTGCCATGTTAATTTTTTTCTAGAGGCAAAACACTTCTGACATATTTCACACTCATTTGTCTTTTCGCTCTTGTGTGTGCGTGTGTGCATAAATAATTCGTGTTCTGAAGAGAACATTTTCTTACAAATCTCACAGCTATATTCAGTAATATTTCCGTCTAATGATTTTTGATCAGTAAATGTTTCATCACATAAGGTTTTCTTACCGTTGTCTGTCTGTGAAATTGAATCTACATCGTTAAAAACAGTTGCGTTAGAAGAATCTATGTCATCAACGTCTTCCATATTAGCTGAACTGGAATTCTTGCAAGCTATAGAATTATCTCTAACTCTAATCAATTACAGAGCTGTTTCTAGTATTAAATATAATGGATATGCTTCAACTAGATATGATCACATTAGTCGAAGATGGCGGTGTCGGTAAAAAAATTTTCCTGCTTCTCAGTGTTACCGGTGATATACACTTTAGTTCGCCTCATATAATTCAATACAATCAGAAAATGTTTCAGTTTTATTAACGTATTCGCTTCTGGTTTGATAAATTTGATAAATCTGGTGTATTCGCTTCTGGTTTGATAAATTTGATAGTGTTTCTGGTGTGTTAAATTATGTTAGGGACCTTTATCATCTGTCACCGATGTTATTCAGGAGAGAACAGTTTTTCAGTGACACCGTACTCTTAGTATTTTTATAATTAGTTCAGTTAAATTAATTAAATTACGTAAAGAAAGTTTCATGATATCGAAGACATAACACTTAACTATAATAGATTATAGCCACAAACATTTCTACAGCTTTTAAGAATCCCTGTTCAATTAATATGGATTCAGTTGCACAGATATACAATGGTAAGGAATCTTTATGTAATGAAACATTTACTAAACAAAGATCATTACGCAAAAATATTACTGAATATCTCTGTAATATTTGTAAGAAAACATTCTCTTCAGAAGATGGTTTATTAACGCATAAGAAAATACACAAGAGTAAAAAACCATTTCGCTGTGAAATATGTGAGAAATCTTATGTATCTAAAAGTAATTTAACAAGTCACAAGAGGATACATACTGGAGAAAGACTATTTCGTTGTGAAATATGTGGGAAATATTTTATCCACAATTGTAAACTTGTTGCCCATATGAGTAGTCACACTGGAGAGAAACGGTTCCATTGTGAAATATGTACGAAATCGTTCGTGAGTATAAGTAACTTGAAGGAACATAGGAACTTACACACTGGAGAGAAACGGTTTCACTGTGAGATATGTGGGAAATCTTTCTTTTGGAAAAAGAGTTTTGTTATCCACGTGCGTTGTCATACGGGAGAGAAACCCTATCGTTGTGATATATGTGGAAAATCTTTCGTATCTAGTAGCAATTTAGTACATCACAAAAAAATACATACTGGCGAAAAACCATTTCACTGTGAAATATGTGGTAAATCGTTTGTCGCTAATGACGAATTGACAAAACACAACAGAACACATACTGGAGAAAACCCTTTCCACTGTGATATATGCGGGGAATCGTTTCTTGACAGTAGTAACTTAACAACTCATAAACGGACACACACCGGAGAGAGACCTTTTCACTGTGAAATATGTGGGAAATCTTTCAGACAGAATTCCCATCTTATATTTCACATAAGAAGGCATACTGGAGAAAAGCCTTTTCATTGTGAAATGTGTGGTTTATCTTTCGTTTCTAACAGTGACTTAACAATGCACAAAAGAAGACATACTGGAGACAAACAGCATCACTGTGAAATATGTGGGAAATCTTTTGTCTCCAGCAGTGAACTGACATCTCATAAAAGAACTCACACTGGAGAAAACTGTGTTGTTTGTATGAAATCTTTTGTGTCTAAGAAAGAATTGCTGGCACATAAAAATACACACTTGAGTGATACATATTCCCCGTGAAATAGGTGACGAGTCTTTCATCTCTAAATCATATTTTAATAATACACAAACATACACACTAGCGAAAAATCGTATCATTGTGAAGTATATGGAAAATTACACAGTGTAACACGATTTTTGTGTTTGGGTAGCAACTGCTATTTCTTATTTGCTTACCCCTACAAAGTATGAAAATTGGCAAAAAAATTAATTTTTCTTCAGACATGCATCATCATCATCATCATCAAAAGTCTGAGATTCTGTCAGATTAACCCTTTAGCACTTAAACCACCCATATTTGGCCTAAATATTCTGTTTTATGCTTAAACTGGTTAGATCTGGTTTCTCACACCTATCATACAATGTCATTCTTAAAACTAAACAATCACATCATTGAAATCTTGAAGCTAAAAGATAAATTCGAAACAGTGTGAACAGGTAATCATTACATTTGGAAGAGGAATCTGGAATGCTAAAGATTTTATGACCCTTTAACAATTTTGGAATTATATACATCTTTTATTTCCTTTACAAGAAACTGTAATATTACAAATAACACAAAAAAAAAAAAATGTCAATGTTCACAATTAGCTTCAATAAAATTAAGATATCTGCAAATTTGATTAAAATTCTTTTCGAAGAAAGGACTGTTGATGTTTCTTAACTGCCTAGATCATGTCTTACCTATCTGTCGTGACAATAGCTCCAACAACCTAACAATAAGTAAAATCTGTTCTTTTAACCCTTTCATTACCAACCCTGCTAAAACTGGTTCTGGCTCTGAGTACAAACTGGAATATGAGACAAGTTCTACTCATCAAACATCTACTCGTATTTCTGTTACAGTTTGTAAAGGACTGAGTACAAAATGTGGTATTGCTTGGGAATATGAGATGGCACAACAGGCAGAGAATGGACTAAGGTTGGAGAAAAATTAGGTGAATGTTCTGCTTAATATGTAATGACAGGATGAAGAGGCACGTGGCTTAGTGGTTAGGGATGTTGGACTCTTGATCGTAAGGTTATGGTTTTGATTCCTGGACCGGGTGACACGTTGCATATTTGAGCAAAACACTTCATTTCATGTTGCTCCAGTCCACTCAGCTGGCAAAAATGAGTAATCCTACAGTGGACCGGCATCCAGTCCAGGTGGGGAATCTACATGGCTGAGAAATGGAGCCGCAAATGCAGAATATAAGTTAGTCCTACAGCGAAAAATGTTCCTGAAGGTCAGCAATGGTCTTCCTAAGTCACGAGTGGACAGCCATCATCATATATATGTGCGTATATATGTATATATAGATGTGTGTGTGTGTGTATTAGCGTGTGGAAGATTTAAGCGTCTTCCGTCTTGTCCAAATCTCGGGGATTTTGGCTTCGAAAATCTTCAGTCTCTTTCAACCTTTCACGGTGATTAGAGGCTAGGGAATGTGTGCACCAGGGGATGTACCCAGGCAGTTGAAGTGAGAGTCATCTTCACCTTGTTTTCAGTGTTTGTGGGGGGATGTTTTATGCACCTTTAAGTTCTTAAACACCCAATGTAACGTGCTGGTTGGTCGTATAACATAGTTACAAGGTGTACGGTAGTTTCACTGTAACCGTATGAACTTTTAGCCAGGCGATTCCAGTACAGGAAACCTGGGGGGCCCAACCAGAAACATTCCTCACTCTTCGTACATTTCCGCAAAATAATTTGTCTTGAAGAATTCTGTGACAATAAATGGAAGTAACAATAGCGTTAAATAATCAAAACGAGGAACACGAAATAATTGTCATTTAACATATAATTTATGCGTATGTCAACAATATAACTATGGACATGGTGAATATTTTAATAAAGATTTGGTTTGTTGCTTTCAAAACGTTTGCGCTTCTTCTCAAGTTACTTCTATAATACTGGACCCTAGCAGCGGGAAATTTAGACAGTGTCACGTGACAACTTGCTGGGGGTAGCCTGCTGGAGCCTAGCAGCAGGTATAAAAAAGGGGAATTTGACAAGGCAGTCAGTCGGAAGCTGACACTCGTTGATGCTACTTCGAAGAGGCCAGGGAATAGAAGAAAGAAGACATGCACCCAGCACCAGAGCTGAAGACACCTCCGAAGGGGGGGGGGGGCTGCCACGTCAAAACGGCAGAGGAGTAGGGGCCGAAACCGGACGTGGTTCCTCCTGATGATGTCTTGAGCTAACTGGATCCTATAAAGGAGCTGTTGTGGTAGAAGACCACGAAACATGGTTAAAATTCCTGTATTATTCATTCAGTGAACATGGTGAGCATTTGGCGGAGGTAAAGAATACGTACTTCACCTGTTTTCGGCAGAACAAAAACCCAAACCCCAAACACCAGGTGTACGTATTTACTTTCGCCGAGCTTTTTAATAAAAAATACAAGTTTTGCAATTAAACTGTTTGAGCATTTCAGATAATTGTAACAAAGCAACATTTATTCTTCATTCGATGTTCGATATACTGCATATGTAGGGTGAGTACTTTCATTAAAAATGTTTGTTGCTCAAAATTGGTGAGAAACACAAGAGAATCAAATCTGCTCGTCTTTTTAATGGGAAGTTTGGTATAATCGGAACGGGAATTAGCTGCTATGTCTAGCGGGTGAAGCAATCCTATTGAGGTTCCATCGTTAAGCAATATTTTACTGGATGATAGTTTTTCTTTTTTAATCAATGTTGGATACAGTGGAACAGAGTAAATTGATAAAATTGATGATTCTGAAGGTGTTAAATTATGTTAGGGAACTTTTATTTATGACACCGGTGTCAGTGACAAGAGGAAAATATTTCGAACAACACCGTTGATTAGGAACCTTTATTATTTGGTTCGATTAATTTAATTATAATTAATAAACAACTAAACCACAGCAACTAAGACATGAAACTGAAACATAAGAGATTATAGTAATCGGGTGAATTAACATGGATCGCGTTAATCACCTGAACACTTCTAACGATGTTGGTTCAGTAATAGAAGCACACAATGGTAAGAAAGCTTTATGTAATGAAACATTTACTAAACAAAGATCAACGCGTAAAAATATTACTGAATACAGCTGTGAAATTTGTAAGAAGACTTTCTCTTCGGAGCATAAATTATTCGCGCACAAAGACACACACAAGAAGGGGAACCCCCTCGAGTGTGAAATGTGTAAGAAATCGTTTGTCTCCAAAATTAAATTAACAAGACACAAGAAAATACACGTCTGCGATAAACCGTTTCAGTGTCAGATCTGTGAGAAATCTTTCTTTCAGAATGCAGAACTCGTTATCCATGTACGTAGTCATACTGGAGAGAAACCATTCCATTGTCAAACATGTGGGAAAACATTCGTCAGTGGTCTTGTGTTAAGAAGACATATGAAAATACATACAGGAATAAAACCGTTTCGGTGCGAAATATGTGGGGAGTCTTTCGTTCGTAATCCGAATCTTCTGATCCACATACGTAGTCACACTGGAGAGAAACCCTATCATTGTGATATTTGTGAAAAATCCTTCGTTTCCAGAAGTAATTTGGCGATACACAAACGACGGCATACTGGCGAAAAACTATTTCACTGTGAAATATGTGGTAAATCGTTTGTCACTAATGGCGAATTAACAAAACACAACAGAACACATACTGGAGAAAACCCTTTTCAGTGTGACATTTGTGGGGAATCGTTTCTTGACAGTAGTAACTTAACAACTCATAAACGAATCCATACTGGAGAGAGACCTTTTCCCTGTGAAATATGTGGGAAATCTTTCACCCAGAATTCCCATCTTGCAGTTCACAGAAGAATGCACACTGGAGAAAAGCCTTTTCATTGTGAAACTTGTGGGAAATCTTTTGTGTCCAACAGTGATTTAACAACTCATAAAAGGATTCATACTGGAGAGAAACCTTTTCATTGTGAAATATGTGGCAAATCTTTCAGACAGAATTCTAGTCTTGTTGTTCACAAAAGAATACACACTGGGGAAAAAGTTTGATTATGAAATATAGCAGGAATCTTCCTTTCATTTGTGTAATTGCATAAAAACTCCTACATTGTGAAATCTTTTGTCTCGAAAGGGATATCGCATGTCACAACTGCCTCCTCCCCACCAAAAGAAACATAACTGACACATCATCATCATTTGATGTCTGTTTTCCATCCTGGCATGGATTGGATGGCTTGACAGGATCTTTCAAGGCCAGGGGCCACACCAGATTCCATAGTCTGTTTTTTGGTTGCCTTCTACAGTTGGATGCCCTTCACGATGCCAATCACTTTACAGCGTGTACTGGGTGCTTTTTATGCAGCTCTATCACCAATGCTTTTTATGTGGCACCATTTCCAGTGGTTTTACATGGCACCAGCACCAGTGCTTTTAATGTGGCACCTGCACCCAAGAGAAAAATTCATTCAGTGTAAAATATGTTCTTGAGCAAAAATAAAAAAATAGTTGCCTGTACAGCTCAAGAATAACAATTGCAGGCAAAACTAATGGACAAAATCTGCTGCATCTTATTTTTCTGTGTTCATTACCATGTTACTAAGAATCTGCTTGAGAGGACATTTGACCTATTTCCTGTAATAGTAGGAATTTGGTGTAATGGAATTCAAAGTGACCCTCAAACTGCATATAAGGTGTTGCAATCTTTATAAAATCAAAAAACTGAACTGTCACAAAATCTTGTTTTTGAGAAATAATTCTGATATTATTGTGTAAACTACTACATTTGCCAGCGTATGTGAGGAAGTACTGAAAAGTTCCTTGCTTTAATGGTATCACGAAAGGCCTGGTTGGAGGCTCAACCTTTCAAGTTCTTTTACAGGGCATAAAGAAACTGAAGAACCTCTAATATGTGTGTAAACCTAAGCGAAGAATATGGTGAATAAAATTGTAATTAACTGAATCTTCTCCATTTTCTTTTACCCAAACCCAGGAACTTTTTAGCACCCCCCCCTCATATGATGCATGTTTTACAGGGATATTTTGTGGAAGAAATATAATTAATGTTTGGTCATACACCCATTGAAGGATACTTCGATGTGCTTTTGTTGGGGGGAAATGTCTGATTCTATGCATGTAAATACAATATTATGACTATTACAGGAATAAAAAATGAAACCATAAATTTATCAAATAAACTATGTTATAGGAGTACCATGTTATAGGAGTACCATGTTGTAGGAGTACCATGTTTCAACTTTATCTTCTTTCAACTCAACTCTATAATTGTTTATATTAACAGGGGCAATAAACACTGAAGATGTTCAGAAAACAGATTCCATCTCATGCCAGGGGAAGAAACTAGAAGTAGTTGATAGCTTCCGCTACCTAGGTGACCAAGTCTGTAGTGGGGGGTGGATGTTCTAAGAGCATTGCCACTAGAATAAGAATAGCCTGGGGAAAGTTCAGAAAACTCCTACCTCTGTTGGTAACAAAGAGAAGTGGGTGTGCTTACACTGTAAAACCAGGAAAAAAAAAAAAGGCACGATCAGGCTCAAACTTCAACCACCGAGGACAACTCTGCCTTTCATCCTTTCAGGGTCAATAAATTAAGTACCAGTGTCAATTTACTCCCCCTCCCCCACCCCCACAAAAAAACTTCTGGTCTTATACCAAAATTAATAAGAATTTTTATTGTTACATTTTATTATTGAAGAACATGTTGGAATTTGTTAGCACAGCGGGCAAAACGATTTGAGGTATTTCTTTCTGGTTTTTACGTTCTGAGTTCAAATTCTGATGAAGTTGATTTTTGCTTTTCATCCTTTCGAGGTCAATAAAATAATTTCGGCCTTTTGGCTAAGATCAAAGTGTAGTCAAGTTCTAGGATCAATGCAATCGACTGGTCAGCTCTCCTCAAAATTGCTGGTCTTGAAACCACTATACGGACAGAAGGGAGTGGTAGAATACAAAATTAGATTTGCACAAGATTTCTCACATTTCGCATTTAAAAGTCTCTCCTCCAATATGTATTTCTTTGTGTCTTTTTAAGCGACTGCTAGTGATAAAAGATTTTCCACAAATATCACAATGATAAGGCTTTTCTCCAGTATGTATTGTTTTGTGAACTGCAAGATGGGAATTTTGAGTGAAAGATTTCCCACATATTTCACAGTGGAAAGGTTTCTCTCCAGTATGGATTCGTTTATGTGTTGTTAAATTACTACTGTCCATAAAACATTCGCCACACGTATCACAGTGAAACGGATTTTCTCCAGTGTGAATTCTTTTGTGTTTCGTTAAATCACCATTGGTGACAAAAGACTTTCCACATACTTCACAGTGAAACGGTTTTTCTCCCGTATGTATTTTTTCGTGTCTTACTAAATTACTTTTAGAGACGAAAGACTTGTCACATGTTCCACAATGATAAGGTTTCTCTCCGGTATGACTACGTATATGGACAACAAGACTCGAGTACTGAATGAAAGATTCCCCACATATTTCACAGTGGCGCGGTTTTTCTCCAGTATGTATCCTTTTGTGACTTACTAAATAACTATTGTGCACAAAAGATTTTCCACAGACATCGCAGCGAAAGGGTTTCTCTCCAGTATGTATAATTTTATGCGTTGTTAAGTGACCATTTGTGATAAAAGATTTCCCACACATTTCACAGTGATATGGTTTTTCTCCAGTGTGACTACGTACGTGAATTACAAGGTGAGAATTACTTATGAAAGATTTACCACATATTTTGCAGTGATACCGTTTTCCTCCGCTGTGACTACGTTTGTGTCTTGCTAATTGACTCTCAGAGACGAAGGATCTCCCACATATTTCACAGTAAGGTTTTTCTGGCTTGTGTACGTTACTATGTGTAAATAATTCATAGTCAGAAGGGAATGCTTTCTTACAGATGTCACAGCTATAGTTTGTAATATTTCTACGTAATGATCTTTGTTCAGTAAATGTTTCGTTATATAAAGCTTTCTTACCATTGAATGTCTGTGTGATTGAATCTATATCGTTAAAAACAGTTGTATTAGAAGTATCCAACTGATTAACGTCTTCCATGTTAATTAACCAGGAATACTTACAATCTGTAGAAATGCCTGTGAGTATAATCTATTATGGTTCAATTTCTTGCCTTAAATATCATAGGAATTCGTTTGTTTAAATGATATAATTAATTTCTTTGGACTAATTACAAAGATACTAAAGCGGCGGTGACGTTGAAAATTTTCCCTCGCCTTAACAACACCGGTGATAGAAAAGAAGGATCCCTAACACAATTTAATACATTCACAAACGTATTGTATGTAACCCACGGTAAATATATAAATTAAAAACAGCACCCAGAAAAAATTCAAAATAGCTACCACATATCAATGAATGAAATTCAACGTGATTGTTTGATGTCTTAGAAACAGTAGTCAAATCACCCTCGAATCACAGCCTACTAAAAAGTGAAGACCTCCTTTGACAGTGGTGGTAGTTCGAGACAAAAATAAATAAATAAAATGGACTGTCGCAGAAAAAACTCTATAATTATAGATCAATTCGATCAGGATCTAAAGAACTATTCTCTGATTTATATTTCGTTCAAAACGAACTATCATTAACGGAATATCTATACAAGTGTGCAGACCACCACCGACTTTGTTTCGTCATAACTTTCAGAGGATGGGAATTTTTTAATGTAATTCTCTACAAGTATCTTGTAAAAAAATGGTGGGAATAGAAAACACTTCATTTCACGTTGCCCCAGTCCTCCTTCGATCAGTGGGGAATGTTAGCCTGCTCGCCTCGCTAGCAGAGTGGCGTCGTTTGAAGGTTAAAACAACGCAAAAGCACATTGTGACCAGCGATGTGCAATAACATCTGACAGCCTGGTCGGACACATAATAACGTGATGTGGGTGTGTGATCCGACCACCAGCACCATCACTTGACAACCGGTGCTGGTTTGTTTACTCGTAACTTAGCATACCGTATCTGACTTTGAAGAAAACTATGTCGATTTGTTCGACTGACATACTTCAAAGCAGTAGACCAATATGGTTGCAGTTCAATAACTGAATCAACTAAAACAATGCTTATAACTATAACCAAATCAATAACGGCGAAATCGATCATTCATAAAGATACTCCTCACTCTTCCTTCCACGTTACTGCATGTCTTGTCACCTGACCAAAACTAACCAATGAAAAACGTATACTTCGACTTCCGCCGGTACTTAAATTCTTCCATTCATTATTTTGTCTTTTAAAGGTTCTGAAGACGACGAGAAAATACGAGTAACGGATTTAGCTGTATACATCATATTGATTTCAATTACAGATTAGGATTGTACTACAGATATAGTCCATACTGAACATTGATGTATGTATATATACTATAGCAGGTAATGTTATACGTTTGAATACTAATTTACGACTTATAGTAAAATTCATATGCAATCATGAACTTGGTGTATATTTCATAGCATCAAATGATTCTAAGTAAACTTTAGTCATTGCTCTTCTTTTATACAATGCTTAGAAATTTGTGTATGGCAGGCGTCAAGGATCATTATTACGCGCTTTAGAGTAATTCGACTGTATGTGAAGTTTGGAAACAGGAACATGAAAAACCTACGTGGAGAAAACGAAACGAATTATGTGAATCTACAGAACATGTTTCTTTTGTACCTGCACGAAGACGATGTAGAGAACCGCATTTGCCATTACAATCTTATATATTGTAACAATGTCTTTAATTTAAAGCTGTTCACTACGTGCAATTTTAATTATATTTAACAATCAGTCGTTTTTTTGGAGGAAGGTGGTGGTCAATTGAAGTAAAATTGTCAAAAGTTTGATTTTGTAGTAAAAGTAAAAAAATATTTTTGTCTTTATAGTTAAGGAAAATTTTTAGAATTCCATAGCATTCAATGGTGCGTTTCTTTCCTTTATTTATTTATTTTATTTTAAATTTAATTTTCAGAAATAATATATGTTCTTTTGCAGCGTACGAACATTTCGTTGTTTGCATCTCATTGTAGGTGGGGTCGATGTAATCGACTTCATCTCTTTGTCTGTCCTCTCTATGTTTAGCCCTCCGTGGGCAATAAATAAATAAATATGAGTTTGTGATATAGTTTGTTCTAAAAGAACATCAACGTTTAAGTGGAGATAAATATTACCTCTCAGCGTCAATGCTGTCTCTGCCACTAATAGTGTTTTCTCTCTGATTTCAGAATAACAGACAACATTGCCATTAAAGAATGTTTAACTTCAGATGCGTCTTCAAAATCATCTTTTAAAGAATAAGAGAATGTCTGTATAGACCTGGAGTAGAACCAATGTGGAATATTTCCTCTGGACTGAGATTTTTAGCAGGATTTGTGTTTCACATTCAGAAGTGTGTACAAGAAAATTTTTGCAGTCTAATTTAACTTGGCCAAATTTACGAAAGACTTTTGCGTCATCTTTAGCTGCTGACAACTGTTACAATTGATGGAATTGTAGTAGTAGAAATATTTGAGAATAAAATATAAAAATAAAAAAAAAAACAACAACATTCATATATTGTTTTGAGAGAAGAAAAGCTCTCCCAAATGACAGTGAGAACAAGTTTAAGTGTAGAACAAAGCTTTATAAGATTGATCTTCTTGATGCGATCCTAAAAGAGATGGGGAAAGTCATGTACCACTGTGATATCTGTAAAACCTCATTCTCCCAGAAATCTAATCTAACCACTCACAAACGTGTTCATACTGGAGAAAAACCATATCACTGTGATATCTGTGGCAAATCATTCTCTCAAAGAAGTCACTTAACTACTCACAAACGTACTCACACTGGAGAGAAAGCATATCATTGTAACGTTTGTGGTAAGTCATTCGCTCAGAATGGTGACTTAACCACTCACAAGCGTATTCATACAGGAGAAAAACCATATCATTGTGATATCTGTGGTAAGTCATTGTCACGAAATCATAGCTTAACTAAACATAAACGTATTCATACTGGAGAGAAACCATATGACTGTGATATCTGTGGTAAATCATTCTCTGAAAGAAGTGCCTTAACTACACACAAACGCATTCATACAGGAGAAAAACCATATCAATGTCATATCTGTGGTAATTCATTCTCACAAAAATCTACCTTAACTAAACATAGACGCTTTCATACAAAAGAGCAGCCATATCATTGTGATATCTGTAATAAAACATTTTCTTCGAGAAGTAATTTAACTACTCACAAACGTGTTCATACAGGAGAGAAACCATATTGCTGTGATGTATGTGGAAAATCATTCTCTGTAAAAAGTCACCTAACTGTTCACAGATACATTCATACAGAAGAGAAACCATATCACTGTGATATTTGTGGTAAATCATTTTCTCAAAGTGGTAACCTAACTAGCCATAAGCATATTCATACAGGTGAGAAACCACACAACTGTGATATCTGTGGTAAATCATTCTCTGTGACAAGTCATTTGACTACTCATAAACGTTTTCATACTGGAGAGAAGCCATATCAGTGCGATATCTGTGGTAAGCCATTTTCACAGAAATCTAATTTAACTAAACACAGACGGTTTCATACAGGAGAGAGGCCATATCGCTGTGATGTGTGTGGTAAATCATTCTCTGGAAGTGGTGACTTAACTAAACACAAGCGCTTTCACACAGGAGAAAAACCTTATCGCTGCAATATTTGTGGGAAATCCTTCTCTGGAAGTGGTGTCTTAACTACACACAAACGCATTCATACAGGAGAGAAACCATACGGTTGTGATATTTGTGGTAAATCATTCTCTCAAACAAGTCACTTAAGAATTCACAAACATGTTCATACAGGAGATAAACCATATTACTGTGATGCCTGTGGTAAGACATTTTCTTTAAGAAGCCACTTAACTAAACACAAACGTATTCATACTGGAGAGAAACCATATCACTGTGATATCTGTGGTAAATCATTCTCTGAAGGAAGTACCTTAACTAAACACAAGCGTATTCATACAGGAGAGAAACCATATCAGTGTGATATCTGTGGTAAATCCTTCACTTCAGGAAGTAACTTGACAACTCACAAACACATTCATACAGGCCGATAGCTTAACTCTACACAAATGTATTGTGTTAGGAGCAATGTTACATAACATTTTTGTAAAATCAATCTCCCATAAAAATAAAAAAAACAGAATTCCTGTTAAATACATGGATGAGTAGCCATATCAGAGTTCAGAGTTTCTCTGTGAGAAAAAGGCTTATATAAATGATAAATGTATCATTGGAAATATAACCATGTGATTGCAAACCCATTTTATATAACCACAGCTATATTACATTTGCAACACGATTTGCTACTGTGATCATCATCATCATCATCATCATTTTAAAATCCACGTTTTGATGCTTGCATGTGTCAAATGGAATTCATTGAGGCAGGTTTTCAATGGCTGGATACTCTTCCTGTCACCAACTTTCACTTGTCTGTAAGTAAGGGAATATTTCCCCATGGTGGTCATATCTTCAATGAATATTGGAAATGAATAGTACCATTCATATGACTGGCACTCATTTACAACTATCACACGATATTAAGACAAGGAGGCACACACACACACACACACATTATATATGAAGGACGTCTTTCAGTTTCTCTCTACTTAATCCAGTCACAGGGCTTGGTTGGCCTGTGGCTACAGTGGAAGACGAATACCACTTCAAAGTGCCATGCAGAAGGACTGAAACTGAAAACCGAGTGTTGGGAAGCCAACTTAACCGCACAGCCATGCCTGTCCCTGTTATTCTTGATAAAAACATTCTTTCAGAATATTACTACAGAAGGACTATGTAGCATATTTTCAGATGGAAGGGAAGAGACTATCGGTTCATTGGACATTGAGAGTAAATAACTGCTCTGAACAAATGATCATCATCAGCTTTATTTTGTATCCGAGAGTTTAATTTCTTCTTTGCTTCTCTCATTCGTTTGTGGTGATGGCGTTGATGACTCTAGACTGATTCTTGCATAGAAGAGTCATTGGTATTGGTTGCATGGCAATGTTGATGGAAGATGAGGTTGATTTTTGTTGCCTCTTTCTCTTCTGATGGCTCCAAAGATTTCGGTTCTGATGGTGATGAAACACCACCACTTGGTATGCTCTCAGGCTTGTGTTTCAAACCATAAACCCTGATTCTTCAATAAAATTGGTTTACTCTTAAATTATTCTACTGTTATTTAATATATCTGTAGTGGATCTTGTATGCATGAAGTGGATTCAATCCACCATAGTGTTAATTTAAATTAACACTGCAACAGAACTTTTCCCACGGTGGAACAATAGTTTTTCTCTGACAGCAGTTTCGCATTTTCCAGATGCCTTATCAGGGGAAAAATCCAGGTGGAATATTGAAGAATAATGGGGTGATCAAAACGGGACAACGGATGTAAAACAAACAAAGTAAGGGGTTAATTTAGTTAAGTTTTATTTGTTAAATGCTGTTGTTTGGAATTTTCTGCAGAAAATAGTCTGTGATGGTGAGTGGGGTGGCACTAGGATTGTGGCTTTAAAACCAAGGGGGCAGCAGCCTGAAAAAGCTTGGGAAGCACTGCTATAAAGTATACCATATACAGCAGTATATAGTTATTGGATACACCAATTTTACTTATTAAGTGCATTCCTGGAAGCTATTGTTTTCATCTTATATCTCATACACAAAATGTAGCAACAAAAATCAGTGCTGGCCACAATTTCTAGAGAATATCTGTAGAGATAACCTTATTTGTTGGCACTCCGTCGCTTACGATGTCGAGGGTTCCAGTTGATCCGATCAACGGAACAGCCTGCTCGTGAAATTAACGTGCAAGGGGCTTCACACTCCACAGACACGTGTACCCTTAACGTAGTTGCCGGGGATATTCAGCGTGACACAGTGTGACAAGGCTGACCCTTTGAATTACAGGCACAACAGAAACAGGAAGTAAGAGTGAGAGAAAGGTGTGGTGGAAGAGTACAGCAGGGTTCGCCACCATCCCCTGCCGGAGCCTCGTGGTGCTTTAGGTATTTTCGCTCAATAAACACTCAGAACGCCCGGTCTGGGAATCGAAACCGCGAGCCCGCTGCCCTAACCACTGGGCCATTGCGCCTCCACCGAGATAACCTTAACAAAGTAATGTAAAAGCACATTGTTAATGCAGTAGAATGTGGGATTGACTTATAAAAACGTTTAGTATATTATGCTTGCATAACAGAATACCACAAGTCATTATTATTTATGTACCAGCTTCCAGGAATGCATTTAATATGATGTCTCGTATACAAAATGTAGCAACAAAAATCAGTGCTGACCATAATTTCTATAGAATATCTGTAGAGATCAGAAGTCGGCAAGCAGTCAGGAATGTTAGCACACAGATGGACGAAATGCCGTTTAGCATCTTGTCTAGTGTGCCAACGATTCTGCCAACTCGCCTCAAATTATTACCCACTGAAATACGTAAATTTCCCCCAACTTCGGAATTGTGCTTTTAAACCCCTAACTGTGTAAAGTGCCTCTGGAACCCTTAACTGTATTAAGAGCCTCAGGACTTATTGAGAGACTGCTGTTAAAAGTAGAGTTATTTCCCCTGTTACTTAATTACTAAATCTTCGGTTGTTTCACACACGTCTACGTAACTTGATCAGTTCCACTTTACAACTGATATTTAACGGGATCCAATTAAATCCACATGATTGGTAATTAACTGTGTAAAGAAAGAGATACAGCATTCATTATTACGTTGATCTACATCAACTTTTGTTATAAAAACCTAGAAATTCCCTCGAAACTGTTATTGTCCAGTCTGATTTAAGTTCAGACGTCTCGATCGCATCGTCACATTTTCCTCTTTAGCTTTATATACTAATTATGTAAGTATTACATTTATATAAACACTTATATTGTATATATATGTCATGTTGATACATTTCTTTCTTATGATTTCGTATTACACTTGAAATAGCCTGACATCTCCGAAAGAAGAAATCATTTTCGTCTTTAATAAACGTAAAATAATTTGTATATACACACAGTCACAGATCTGTGTGTATATGTTTACATGTATGTCTGTGTATAAATAAATAAAAATATATATCTATATATATATATACTGCTGGTATATAAAAATGTATTTTCTGAAATTGCAAATTATTTAAAATATAAATATATAATTTTCAACAGAGAGAATTTATCAAAATAGAGAACAAATGAAGTTTGAAGTTAAGTTTAAAAATAAATGTGATACTTATACTCTGGAATGGTGTCGAATTTGTTCCAATAACTTTCCGAAGATTTCGTCCTTAAATTCATAACGCCACATGCATATATTTGTGTGTGTGTGTCTGCATTTGTCCCCCCAACCTAAGTCGCTTGACAACCGATGTTGCATTGTTAACGTCTCCGTAACGTAGCAGTTCGGCAAAAGAAACCGATAGAGTACGTACTAGTCTTACAAAGAATAAGTCCTGGGGATCGATTTCTTTGACTAAAATCCTTGAAGACTGCTCCATCATGGCTGTAGCCAAATGACTGAAGTAAAAGAGTAAAAAAATATATAGATATAGATAGAGGGAGAGAGAGTGTTCAAATTTAGTGAAAACAAAAGATAAAGAAAGGTGAGAGAAGGGGACAACAGGTATGTGTATTAGTTTAATGCTCTGGAAGAATGGAAAAGTCATTGATGTTTCGAGGCTACACTCTTTGGTAGAAAGGATTAAGAGGGGGGGGGGATGAAAAACGATGATAAGTGTGTGAATCAGAGAGTGAAATAAAATCATAATTAACTGACCCTCCTGTATTTTCTTTTACCCAAAGCCAGGAACTTTTTACATCACCTTGTACATATACACCTATCAGTCTTGTAAATGGAAGACTATATTGGTTAAGTTCATTTGTTCACATGAAGGAATATATCTACAGTTTATGAGTGTAGAAATAAAGTAAAATTTCACTGTTGTATCTCGACTTATTAAGTAACCACTCCTTCTTATTCACTTCCTCTATTATTTCAGGACATCAGACGACGTTGACAGAAGCGAATTCTTCACTTCAGATGTATCATCTATATTAGCTTTTAAGGATTCAAGGAGGTTGTTATACAGAGATATAATCCATGCTGAACTATTG
>NC_069007.1:20908558-20910208 GCF_001194135.2 Octopus bimaculoides
GGACAAATTTATGAAGGAGTTCACAGCATCTTTAAATACCAACAAAGATCTCATTTGGTGGAAGTATAGGAGAGGCATGTTCATTGTGATTAAACTATATATATATTAAAGAAAGAACAGTAAAAATATTCTCAATATCTATGTATTCTGGTGATAGAGAAAAACTCATGGGAATATGAATTATATAAGAAGCTGAAAGGATTGATATCTTTTTCTTGGGAAATGCCAAAAGTAACAGGAAAATCATCATACGACTGTGATATCTGTAAAAAGTCCTTCTCTCAAAAGTGTAACCTTAAGACGCACGAATGCATTCATACAGGAGAGAAGCCATTTCACTGTGATATCTGTGGTAAATCATTCTCTCAGACAGGTGGTTTAACTGCTCACAAACGTAGTCATACAGGTGATAAACCTTATCATTGTGATATATGTGATAAATCATTCTCTCATACAGGTAGCTTAACTACACACAAATATATTCATACTGGAGAGAAACCATATCACTGTGATATCTGTGGAAAATTATTCTCTCAAAATGATACCTTAGCAAAACATAAACGTATTCATACAGGAGAGAAACCATATCACTGTGATACTTGTGGCAAGTCCTTCTCTCAGACAGGTACTCTAACAAGACACAAACGTATTCATACAGGAGAGAAACCGTATCATTGTGATGTCTGTGGTAAATCATTTTCTCATACTGGTAATTTAACTATACACAAATATATTCATACAGGAGACAAACCATATCGCTGCGATATCTGTGGTAAATCATTCTCTCAGACAGGCAGCTTAACTACACACAAGTACACGCATACAGGTGAGAAGCCATATCACTGCGATATCTGTGGTAAATCATTCTCTCAAACCAGTCACTTATCTGCTCACAAGTATATTCATACAGGAGAGAAACCATATTGCTGTGATGTCTGTGGCAAAGCATTCTCAGAAGGAAGTAAATTAACTAAACACATACGTAGTCACACAGGAGACAAACCCTATCCCTGTAACATCTGTGGTAAATCATTCTCTGATGGAGCTGTCTTGACCAAACACAGACACATTCATACAGGAGAGAAACCATATCAGTGTGACATTTGTGGTAAATCATTCTCACGTAGTGGTGATTTAGCTAAACACAGACGTGTTCATTTAGAGATAGAAACCATAATGCTATGATGATTATCATCCAGTATTTTAAATCTGGGACTTGTCCCCGTTAACAGGTGTGGCTGGATCTACCTTGATGCCATAGCAACCACCCTCACTTCTCAAACCAACCTTCCCAATCTCTTCCTCCACCTGTCCTCTATTATTTCAGGACATCAGACAACATTGACAGAAGCGAATTCTTCACTTCAGATGTATCATCTATATTAGCTTTTAAGGATTCAAGGAGGTTGTTATACAGAGATATAATCCATGCTGAACTATTGTGAAATATTTCTTCTGAACTGCAATTTATAAATTTCTCAACTTCAGCATCTGGAATGTGTGTGAGATGCTTTTGTGTTCTACATAATCATGGACAAATTTATGAAGGAGTTCACAGCATCTTTAAATACCAACAAAGATCTCATTTGGTGGAAGTATAGGAGAGGCATGTTCATTGTGATTAAACTATATATATATTAAAGAAAGAAC
>NC_069007.1:20910218-20924486 GCF_001194135.2 Octopus bimaculoides
GAGGCATGTTCATTGTGATTAAACTATATATATATTAAAGAAAGAACAGTAAAAATATTCTCAATATCTATGTATTCTGGTGATAGAGAAAAACTCATGGGAATATGAATTATATAAGAAGCTGAAAGGATTGAAATCTTTTTCTTGAGAGATGCCAAAAATGACAGGAAAATCATCATACGACTGTGATATCTGTAAAAAGTCCTTCTCTCAAAAATGTAACCTCAACACGCACAAATGCATTCATACAGGAGAGAAGCCATTTCACTGTGATATCTGTGGTAAATCATTCTCTCAGACAGGTGGTTTAACTGCTCACAAACGTAGTCATACAGGTGATAAACCTTATCGTTGTGATATCTGTGGAATATTATTCTCTCAAAAAGATAACCTAGCAAAACATAAACGTATTCATACAGGAGAGAAACCATATCACTGTGATACTTGTGGCAAGTCCTTCTCTCAGACAGGTACTCTAACAAGACACAAACGCATTCATACAGGAGATAAACCATATCACTGTGATATCTGTGGTAAATCATTTTCTCATACTGGTAATTTAACTATACACAAATATATTCATACAGGAGACAAACCATATCGCTGCGATATCTGTGGTAAATCATTCTCTCATACAAGTAGGTTAACTACACACAAGTACATGCATACAGGTGAGAAGCCATATCACTGCGATATCTGTGGTAAAGCATTCTCTCAAAACAGTCACTTATCTGCTCACAAACTAATTCATACAGGGGAGAAACCATATTGCTGTGATGTCTGTGGCAAAGCATTCTCAGAAGGAAATAAATTAACTAAACACATACGTAGTCACACAGGAGACAAACCCTATCCCTGTGATATCTGTGGTAAATCATTCTCTCAGACAGGTAGCTTAACTATACACAAGTACACGCATACAGGAGAGAAACCACATCAGTGTGATATCTGTGGTAAATCATTCTCTCAAACCAGTCACTTATCTGCTCACAAGTATATCCATACAGGGGAGAAACCATATCCCTGTGATATCTGTGGCAAAGCATTCTCAGAAGGAAGTAAATTAACTCAACACAAACGCATTCATACAGGCGAGAAACCATATCAGTGTGATATCTGTGAAAAATCTTTCTCACGTAGTGGTGATTTAGCTAAACACAGACGTGTTCATATTGAGATGGAAACCATAATGCTATGATAGCTGTAATAAATCTTTTTCTCAAAAAGCTAATTAACGTGTGTATGCATTTCTGCAGAAAAATAACAAATGATATCAAAAATCACTCCAGAATATTAACAGAATTTACATAAATGTATATTTAAGGGAAACAAAATATATAGGTGTGATAACAATCTTCAAATGTTATATTTTATATAACCACGTCTGTATCTACACTGGTATATGAACATAACACTGTCATCATCATCATTGTTTAACGTCCACCTTCCATGCTAGCATGGGTGAGATGGCGTGACAGGGGCTGGTCAGGCAGATGTCTGCACCAGACTTCTGTGACTGTCATATTTTGAACAAAAGTATTACTTAAATGGAATATATAAATAAAAGTATTTATTTGTATATTTGGTCTTACATATCTGCTGAAGGAAAAATAGATGCTTTGGATGTCTCTAGGCCATGATAATATATACATGTATCTAATATATATATCTTCTGGATTTTATATCAATTGTTTCCTTTTTATTCTGGTTTAAATTTTATAATGTATGCTTCCCATCAAAAGAATAATTCTATTTATAGTACGGTTCCTTCCCAATTTGATGGGTAGACTGAATGTTCATTTACAAGTACCACTGCAACATTAACTTTTAAACGGCAGGAAAGGTTTGCATGAGTGTACAGTAATACCTCACTTTACAAGGACCCACTTTATGAGACCCAGGATTTACAAGCTTTTCTGAGTTTTACTTTCTGTTTACGAGATTTTGCTTTATGAACGTTCTCCAAGAACAAATTAACTCATATATCGAGACATTACTGTATCTTGTAAACAGGTACAAAAAATAACAACACAACAAAAGGTATCTCTTTTTCTAAAGGACAATTCTTATATTTATTTTCATTTCAAACAAATTTTAAAAATTTATAATCCTCGTTAGTCTCTCGCACAATAAAACTTACAATACCATTATGAATGAGTGTCATAAAGTATTTGTTTCCATTTGCAATCAGTGGATGGAGAAGAATCTGTACACTTTTCCCATTTAGAGCTGGTTGAAGCATCAGTTTTTTTTTTCTCTGCTGTGTAGAGTGTCATCACCATCTGATGATGAAGGAAGGTCAGAAAAAAAGAAAAGAACTTCATCGCTGTATAAATCTTCTGTTTGCAACCCGATTTCTGGTTTTGATAGGGCCGCCTATGCTTAGGCACATGTGAGGCAGTAGACAGTCAGGCATCAATTAATGATGAAACACCAGTTGATGGTGTCCAGAAATTAACATCTACATAAAGTGGTTGGTATAATTTGTGAATTACCACCATCGTCAATGTTTTAATATTCATTCTGCATGCAAAGTGGTGAGCTGAAATGTTAGCATGCCGGGCGAAATGCTTAATGGTATTTCGTCTGTCTTTATGTTCTGAGTTCAAATTACGCTGAGGTCAACTTTGCCTTTCATCTTTTCAGGGTTGATAAATTAAGTACCAGTGGTGTACTGGGGTTGATCTAATCGACTGGCCCCTCTCACAAAATTTCAGGCCTTGTACCTAGAGTAGAAAAGAATATTCATTCTACATGTAAGGCGGCAAACTGGCTGAAACGTTAGGATGCCAGGCGAAATGCTTAGCGGTATTTTGTCTGTCTTTACGTTCTGAGTTCAAATTCGATGGTGGTTTCAACAGTTTCAAGAGAGGGGGTATCTGTGTAACGGAAAAAGTCCAGGACGACCACAAGTTTCAGGAAATAAAAGTTGATTGTGAGTAAATACTTGTGACTTAGCTGGAGTTTTTCTATTGCTTTTCCTTATCAAAATATAGCGTAATGAAATTGGTTCATTCTTTTTGAATACCCCTGTATAATTCAACGTTAGGTGAAACAAAATCAGCCTAGGACATGCACAGGTGTCTTACTACAGAGGAAACACATGGCTAAAGCAAGACAGAGGAACATGCACAAGTATCTTGCTATAAAAGAAATACATGGCTATCATGATCAACGTTTCATGCAGTGTGCATTGTTGCATGTTTCTTTAAGCTATCACTTCTGGTAAACGATTTCCCACATATTTCACAAGGATGCGGTCTTTCTCCGGTATGTGTTCTTCTGTGAACTATTAGATTTGAATTATAAGAAAAAGATTTACCACATATTTCACAACACAGTTTTTCTCCAGTGTGGATTTTTTTGTGTTGTGACAAGACATTATTATTGGAGAAAGATTTGCCGCAGATGTTACATTTAAAGGATTTCCCTCCAGTATGTGTCCTTCTGTGAGCAGAAAGATAAGATTTATGAAAGAAACTTTTCCCACATATTTCACAGTAACAAGTTTTCTCTCCACTGTGTATTCTCTTATGGACAGAAAGATTGAAATTATTAGAGAAATATTTGTTACATATTTCACAATGACTGAGTTTTTCTCCAGTGTGTGTTCTTCTGTGTCTTTTTAAAGAATTATTCAAACTAAAAGACATTCCGCATATCTCACAGACAAATGGTTTTTCTCCAGTGTGTGTTGTTTTGTGTCTTTTTAAAGAATAATTCAAGCTAAACGACTTCCCACAAATCACGCAGAGAAAAGCTTTTTCTCCGGTGTGTGTTCTTTTGTGTCCAACAAGATTGGCATTGTTAGAGAAAGATTTGCCACAAATTTCACAACAATATGGTCTTTCCCCAGTATGGGTCCTGTTGTGTATTTTTAATTTACTACTACACATAAATGCTTTCCCACATATTTCACAGTGGAAGGGTATTTGTCCAGTATGGGCCCTGTCATGTAGTTTTAACTTACTACTAGATATAAATGCTTTTCCACATATTCTACAGTGATACGGTTTCTCTCCTGTATGAGTCCTGTTGTGCTCTTTTAAGTGACAACTAGTTACAAATGCTTTTCCACATATTTCACAGTGATAAGGTTTTTCTCCAGTATGGATCCTTTTATGTGTTTTTAACTGAATATTAGACACAAATGATTTTCCACAAACTTCACAGCAGAAGGGTTTTTCTCCAGTATGAATCCTGTTGTGTATTTTCAAATTTGTTCTCGACACAAAAGTATTTCTGCATATTTCACAGTGATAGAGTTTTTTCCCAGCGTGTGTTTTTATGTGTTGTGTTAAATTACTTTTAGAGCCAAATGCTTTTCCACATATTTCACAGGGATAAGGTTTTTCTCCCGTATGAGTTCTGTTATGTATTTTTAATTGACTACTACACACAAACGACTTGCCGCATATTTCACACTGATATGGTTTTTTCCTATTGTGCATTTCTTTGTGTTCGAAGATTTCCTGTTCTAAAGAGAAAAGTTTCCCACAAACATCACATTTATGTTTCGTAATATTTACCTGGAACAATCGTTTAGTAAATGTTTCCCCATGTAGAGATTTCTCATATTTCTCCGTGTCCCTAACTGTATTTGTATTGTTAAAAACAGTTGTGTTAGACGTATTGAAGTCCTTAACGTCCTCCATGTTCATTCACGAATTCTTCGAAGCTGGAGTACGTCTGTGAGTTAATTACGGTTTAGCTTTTTGTCACTAATATCAAGAAGGTCTGTTTAATTGCGTGGAACTACAACGATCGTTCCATGTATACATATTACTTAGCAGCAGAAAAACTGTTGCCGACTGGGTCCCTATATCCATGTAGAGGCAATCAATTTCTATTTACGTATTGTCAAAGTACTCGATACAAATAAGCGTGTGTGTATATATGTGGATCTAGATATTAACCTATGTGTGTGTGTGCTGCTGAATGTAGTTTAGCAATGCGAAATGGCACAAGACAACGATAGATGGATAGTTAACTCTACAACGGATTCTTTGTTTCTTAAGAACCACAGAAAACGATTTAACTCTCGGACAAACAGGCTCGTAGGTTCAATACCTTCTTTAACTCTGTGTGTTAATTAGTGAGAGAGATCCTATTAAATTGTGACAGTTGTTTACGCTGGTGAGTAGAAGAAAAGTCCACAGTTTGTGATGTGTTTTGCCAATCCAAATAATTTGTGTTTTCGCTTTGAAATCCAAACGAAAAGTGTGTCAGCAAAAGTTGAATGATTTGTTGGTCGTTAAAAGTTATTTACTGTCTTCTTCCTGTAAATTAGGGAACAATTAACGATGTTATTTTTGTGATGAAATGAAATATCAATCATGAAGGTAATGGAAATCACCGATCCAGGAACACGCGGAGGTTCTCTTACCTTAGCCACAATTATTAACGTTTACTTTAACTTGAGATAATTACTACAGAAAACATTAATAAAATTGCTCCCCTTGTTTCAATGACATCGGTGACATACGTAAAAAATCCTGTATGTAATTTGATTTATACAGACATACGTACTACATACATATAATCAAGCAATATATTCCTGGTAATGTCATATAATCAGGAGGCGCAATAGCCCAGTGGTTAGGGCAGCAGACTCGCGGTTTCGATTCCCAGACCGGGCGTTGTGAGTGTTTATTGAGCGAAAACACCTAAAGCTCCACGAGGCTCCGGCAGGGGATGGTGGCGAACCCTGCTGTACTCTTTCACTACAACTTTCTCTCACTCTTTCTTCCTGTTTCTGTATTTCAAACATGAATTGCTTGATGAATCCGAGTTTGATGTGCAAAGGGTGGAAAATGATCTTATTTCACTCAACTAAAGGTTCTTCCAATATATTGGCAGTTCTACATGGAGCCATATTTGCTCAAAGCAGCCAGTCTGTCTTAACATAGTGATTTACTCGGTCTCTACTGTCTCACATGCAAGAAAATGCATGCGTATTTAGTATAACCAGATCGCTGTCCCATGAAAAAATTCACCATCCTTAAGTCAACGCAGAAGATCCATTTATGATCATGATACAATATCTTCTCTAAAACCAACTTAATTTCTTCATATTTTCCCTTCAGAGGTGTTGAGTGGCCGAGTGGAACAGAGCCATACATATTTCCATTGTACAACAATATATATTTTAAATTACGCTTAGAGTTGTCTATGAAAAGACGCCATTCCTTTGGTTTGTATTCCTCAATGCCAGGTTTATTAAGAAGCCCACTGACATCTCTGCAGTAAACCAGCTCTTCCTCTTTTGTGAAGAAAGAAAGGAACTCTTCATGCCAACTCCAATAGCAGGCTATATGGACACCATTCTCTGGAAGATTATTTTCTTTCAGTCGGGAAGCCAACAGTTCTGCAGAGTTTGACAGAAGTACTCACCAAGAGGAATGGAGAGGCAAAGCTCCACCTGCGGGTGCTAGTTCAGGCACAACCTTATGCAATTCCCTTTAGACACAATAATCACCTTATGGGATATCTATTGAATGACTTAGCTCCAAGCCTGTCTTTGAAGCAATTTGATGGATTTCAATTGGTCTAAGTTGCAACAGTTTTGACCACTGCACCATGCTGGCTGTTCTAACTATAACCAGTTACAGCCCAGTCTTCAGAAACTGGATGGTTACAATGTACGGCTGTATACATTTCATGGTCAAACTGAATGGCTACCCATCATAATTTTTTCAATTTACGGAGTCGCTCTGCCGAGGATAACACTCCTCTGTTTTTACTTTATTTTTGGCCTTGGACCTTGGCTGTGGAGGCTAGAGGTGTCCAAGAGATACGCTGCTTGACCTAGGACACAAGATAGCAGTGTGTGCATACAAGAACAATGTGGCTGTTATGGTGTTGAGACACATCAGGTACCGAAATGATCAGCACCATTCTGGGAGAATAACAGGAATATGCATTGACTGGGAGAGGTGTTTGTGGGTCGCAACTAACACCTGGAGAGGTAGGTCAGAGTAGAAGTGAGGGTTCCTTTGTTGGATAGTAAATGTGCTTGAGGTCAGGTTCGAACAAGGTTCACAGGTGGATAAAAGCGAGGAAGAAGTTGCAATCTGAGTGGCCAGTGTCATCTAGGACTTCAACTGAGAGAGAAATGGGGAATCTGCAGTCTTAATGACCAAGTGAGGACATTTTAAACACACAAAATTTGAGAGAAAATCCTTTTACAAGAATATATTTTTGTTGATTTAACTTTATTTAAAATTTAATTTTTCAAGTAATTGTGAATTTTATAAACATCTATTATATTTCTTTATTGACACTTCTTTAATCATAATTGTGTTTGAAAAAGAAATTAAAAAAAAAAAAAATTGTACTGCAGGCACTTTGAAATCTGGTGTTTAAAAAAGAATTGTCTTTAGAGGTTTTTGTAAATAATTATATTTTATATTGTAGTAGATATAGCAGCGCAGACATGGATGTGTAGTTAAAAAGGAAAGTACAGCAAGATAGATTTGCCAGCAGATAGGAAACCCAGGTCAAGACCAAACAGGTGATGGTTGGATGACATCCATAGATGGAGTTGGTTATGCTTTGGAATCCAGTCAGAAAGTTTAATGATAGTTGCATTTGACAGGATCCAGTTCAGTAATGGGTAGAATAGAATGGCAGATGGATGGATCATGGCTGCATAGTTTCTCTTCTTTATATGAAAACATTTGTGTTAAGCTAAATCACAACTACAACAGAATGGAGTATCACGCATACTACACCGATGTGGTTTCTTAGCCGTATATATGTGTTTTTGTTTATTTAAGACAACTCCAAAAGAAAATGATTCACCAGAAACATCACAGTGATATCCTTTCTATCCTGTGTGAATGCATTTGTGCCTAGATAAGCCTCCTGCCTGAGAGAAAAATTTACCACAGATATCACAGTGATATGGTTTCTCTCCTGTGTGAGTACGTTTATGTCTAGTTAAGTCACTACTTCTAGCAACTGATTTACCACAGATATCACAGTGATATGGTTTGTCTCCAGTATGAATGCGTTTGTGTCTAGTCAAATCACTACACCCAGCAAACAATTTACCACAAATATCACAATGATATGGTTTCTCTCCTGTATGAATGCGTCTGTGTCTTACTAAAAAATCAATTTGAGAGAATGTTCTACCACAAATATCACAGTGATACGGTTTGTCTCCAGTATGAGTGCGATTGTGTCGTGTTAAAGCACCACTTTCAGAGAATGATTTACCACAGATATCACAGTGATATGGTTTTTCTCCTGTATGAATGCGTTTGTGTCTTGTCAAGAAATCACTTTGAGAGAATGCACTACCACAGATATCACAGTCATATGGCTTATCTCCTGTATGAGTACGGTTGTGTCTTGTTAAAGCCCCACTTTCGGAAAATAATTTACCACAGATATCACAGTGATGAGCTCTCTCTCCTGTATGAATGCGTTTGTGGTAAGTTAAGAGACTTTTTTGAGAGAATGATTTGCCACAGATATCACAGTGATACGGTTTCTCTCCTGTATGAATGAGTTTGTGAGAAGTTAAGTTATGATTTACAGAGAATGATTTTCCGCAGATGTCACACTGATATGGTTTTTCTCCTGTGTGAGTACGTTTGTGTTTAGTCAAGTTACTACCCCCAGCAAACGACTTACCACAGATATTACAGTGAAATGGTTTCTCTCCAGTATGAATGAGTATGTGAGTTTTCAGATTAGATTTTTGAGAGAACGACTTGTGACAGATATCACAGTCATATGAATTTTCTGTTCCTTTCAGCATTCTTCAAGATAAATATATAAATTTTTTTCAATTTCTCAGAAAACTACTCTTACTCTATCACATGGATATTACGGGTGTTTTTCCTTCTTTATTTTAAAATTTTTTAATCACAATGAATATGTCTCAGCTAGAATTTCTTCAAATGAGATCTTCATAGCTATATAACAACGCTGTGTACTCCTATATAAATTTGTCCAAGCTTATTTAAAATACAGAATCATCTGCTACATATTCCAGACAGTGAAGCTGAGAAATTTCTCAAGTAATTCCTGTTCAGAAGAAATATTTCACATTAATTCTTTGCAGATTTATGTAAATGGGATTTTCATCTGTTTTGTACAATATCTTCCTTTAACCTTGAATTGATGACGGTGATAATGATGTATTAGAAGTTCTTCTGGCAATGTCATCCGATGTTCTGAAATGAAGAAACAGAATAAGGTATAGAGAATACTTAAAAAGATGTGATTCAACATTGGAAATTTTACTTTAATTTCTATATTGGCAAACTGTAAATAAGAAACCAAGTTTTCTATGTTAGTGGAATCTTTGGAAGATAGATTCAAAAGAAGGCCTAAGTGGTGACGGCTAACCAGAAGATGCAGTATAGAGAAGTTACATAAGATAGTATTGATTGGTGATACATGGTACTACCAACCACAGTTTAACATGCATCAAAATGAGGGTAATTATAGAAACTGGTATATATATATATATACATATCAGTGGTGACTGTTGTTTGCTGCTTGCAACAGCTACTGTTGGCATGCCAACTCGCGTGCGTTCTCTCAATCTCTTTCGCGTCCTTTCCCACTTCCCTAACACAACATTTTTTACGGAGACTGCCGAATTGATGTAAATAAAGAGATGACAGAAAAAAGGATTAGTATCGAAAGATCGCCATTTTTTTTAACCGAAAATATTTCTCTCACGTGTTTTAAGTCCGGACTGGGGTGGTGAGAGTGACAAAAAAAAAAATCATAAATTTTCAAAATCTTTTTTCTTTTTTCCATGAAAAGATGCTTTCCATCATTCCGAAGACTGTGTTAAAAAAAAAAATTGGAAAAAATCGCCGTCAAAACGGAGAGATTCCAACTTATATGGACCGTCTAAACCAAAACTCCCCCACCCCACCCCCTTCCAAAAAATTTTGCCTACAAATTTCTTTGTCGTCGTATTCTGCACCATTTGAAAGGTATTTGTATAAAATTTCGTTAAAGAATACCCATTTTCAGCAAAGTTGAGTGTGGAGAATGTCGGGTCTTGTGAATATTCCGAAACTCCTCTCAACTCATCGGAAACATCTTTACATACTCTCTATCTACAGGATCGAAGCGGTTATTTGTTGCAAAAATTCGTTAAAAAGTATCCATTTCTTTTTTTCTGGAAGCAACAAAGTCGGGTCGGGTCGGGGCTGGGCTGGGGTGTACACCTACCTCATTACGTAGTAATATCGTTCTGACATTAAACGAAGATATCTCTCATAATGGTACCTCACTTTTTTTTATCAGTTTCTCTCCAAAACATCCACAAAAATACATGCGTGTCCGCACACATATTATCTAGCAATACATTACTAGTTATGGCGTACGAATATTGCGTGCATTTTTCCTCACTGATGGACAACTTACTGGAAATATATATTAACATGTGCATTCCCAGAACACATACACACATATTAATAATACTTACTTAGATCCCAATAAGAAAGACGTCACTGCATATTCAAGTAGTCGTTCTATGAAAGTATATAAATAATACTTAGATACCAACATAGGCACAGTGTAAAATAGGTCACAGTGTTCTCTGCGATTTAACTGTTAGTTACCAGTTACCAGTCATGAATACTCAATTGGTGCCCGTTAAATAAGAGTTACGAAGATGAGATGCTTGTGAAACTGGAGCACAAAGGGCACTGACTCTAGCGCTGTTCCGGTGTAGCGCTTTCACAATACGTTCATTCATTTTATTTCCCGTTAACTTCAGATTACGAGAAGACAGTGGAGGCGCAATGGCCCAGTGGTTAGGGCAGCGGACTCGCGGTCATAGGATCGCGGTTTCGATTCCCAGAGCGGGCGTTGTGAGTATTTATTGAGTGAAAACACCTAAAGCCCCGCGAGGCTCCGGCAGGGGATGGTGGCGAACTCTGCTGTACTCTTCCACCACAACTTTCTCTCACTCTTTCTTTCTGTTTCTGTTGTACCTGTAATTCAAAGGGCCAGTCTTGTCACACACACTGTGTCACGCTGAATATCTCCGAGAACTACGTTAAGGGTACACGTGTCTGTGGAGTGCTCAGCCACTTGCACGTTAATTTCACGAGCAGGCTGTTCCGTTGATCGTAAGCGACGGATATTTCTCTGATATTCAAATGACGTTTGCTAATTTTTCACCCAATATCTCACTTATTTCTATTTGAAATGTTATTTCGATCATTCCAGCATATTTCTAAGGTTGTTCATAAAAAAATTCCAGTTAATAGAATTATGGCAGGTAATGGGTTAAAGCTCCGTGGCTCAACAGCGTGACACTGGAATTGCCATGGCAACAAATGGCTTTGGCTTCCGCTCGGGAGGACAATGGACTTGTTTGATTGGCTAAAATTACGGAGATTTAATTGCTTCTAACTTTATTATTATCAATTTCCCGGAAAAATTAATGCAGTTGTCTTTATCAGCAAGTAAGACTACATCGAAAGTACGTTTTCTGAACATTTTCAGGCTAACATTTGACAACATACGAATAACTGGAAGAAATGAAAAGATCCGCTCTGAATAATAAATAATTATCTTTGAGAAGCACCATTCCATTTACAGAAGCTTCTTTTCCTGCTGCTAAGTATATTCAACCTTAACCGTTTTATTCAACTGAGCATCCAGGGAATTAAGTGCCACTATATCTCCCGGTATCTCTTCAGTAAGTCGCATATTTTATGTTCTTGATGCTTATATAAATACCGTTTCCTTGTCGATACTGGGACAGCATTCACCCTAATTACAGAAATTACTCAAAACACATCTACTCAGTCCAAAACATTTATGTTACTCAATGAGTTCCACTTTACAATTGATATTCAGTTGGAGATCGAAATAAATATACGTGGTTGGTAATTAACTGTGTAAAATAACGTTTAAATCACAGAGCATGTTGTGACATATTCTACACTGGGTCCTATATTAATTAATATTTAAATATTATTATATACTGTCATAGAACGACTACTTGAAAATATAATTAGATCTGAGTAAATATTATCGGAATCGTTGACACGCCGAGCAAAGTGCTTAGCGACATTTTGTCCATCCTTACGTTCTGAGTTCAAATTCCGCCTAGATCGCCTTTCACCCTTTCGGAATCGATGAGATAAGTAACAGTCGAGCCCTGGTTGGGTCCATGAAATTGATTTGTCCCCTTCCCCAAAATTTCAGGTCATGTGCCCTTAGTAAAAATGATAATACATAAATACACGCACATCTCGCACACACACACACACACACACACACACATCTGTTAATATATATTATCAGTTGTCCATAAGTCAGAAAAAGTATAGAATATATTACTGGATGCATGCCATAGCCGGTAAGATATTATTTGCCTTTACACACACACACACAGTTTGTGGTATATGTTTCAATTTACGTACATCTTTTAAGTTTGATGCGTTCAGTAAGATAAAAAAAAAAGGTGGGGGGAAATGGACACTGGGAACCACTGGTAAAGACCATTCTCCGAGGTACCCTGGGTACTGTCAGATGATGGACAGGGGGGTAAAACCCTGTAGTTATGCCAAAGTATCTTAGTTGAATTAGGCATTATGTTCCTAAACGAAACTTAGCAACCCACGAGATTCATTCTTTATTAATTGGTTCTCCTCGAATTTGTTGCTTTTCTATCGAAAACTATTTTACAAACTGACGATATTTATTTAGTGTAGCAGCTTGTTGACATCACATGCTGCTGTTTTCATTGTTAATCAAATGTCAGTCCATTTTAGAATCACATTAACATAAATTATGTTAAATTTTATTAATTTTGCATGTATTTTGAATTGCATTATAATGCTATAACACGTATTTAACTCTTTAGCATTTAAACTCGTCGTATCAGGCCAAAATATGTGACTTGTTTTATGTTCAAACTGAACGAATCCGGCCTCTTACACTTACTCCTCAATGTCATTTTAAAAACGAGTAATCATATCAGCGAAATTTGTGTGTGTGTGTGTGTGTGGAGGGGGGCTAATGTAGTTTCACACCTCTCTTTGTAAAAAGGGAGTTTTTTTAAACAATTTTTTTCGGATTCCTACGTTTTAGATGTCGGAGATTACGAATATAAAAAAAAAAAAGAAAAAAAAAATTATGGAACGACCTGATATAATATTGCAGCTACTCTTTTACTTGTTTCAGTCATTTGACTGCGGCCATGCTGGAGCACCGCCTTTAGTCGAGCAAATCGACCCCAGAGCTTATTCTTTGTAAGCCTAGTACTTATTCTATCTGTCTCGCTTTTGCCGAACCGCAATGTTACGGGGACGTAAACACACCAGCATCGGTTGTCAAGCGATATTGATGGGGGGGGGGACAAACACAAACACACACACACATATGTATATACATATATACGACGGGCTTCTTTCAGTTTCCATCTACCAAATCCACTCACAAGGCTTTGGTTGGCCTGAGGCTATAGTAGAAAACTCTTACCCAAGGTGCCACGCAGTGGGACTGAACCCAGAACCATGTGGTTGGTAAGCAAACTACTTAACCACACAGCCACTCCTACGCCAGCCAAATAACATATTTAGATTTATAAAATATTAGCTTTTATTAAAACTAAAAACTTGTTATTACTTGTTACTTGTATTAAAAAAAAAAAATAACTCAAAATATTTTTTGCACTTATTTCTCTTGCCTGCATTTTGCCAGATATATATATATATACACTCACATATAAACCTCTCAGTCTTGAAAATAGAGGAGTACATGGGCTTAGTCAATTTCTTCAGCTAAAAGTTGTTATCTACAGTTTATCAATTTAGAAATAATGTAAACTGTTGAATCTCATTTTCTTAAGTACCCTCTGTAATCTTATACTTTCTCTCTTTTATTTCAGAACATCAGATGACATCGACAGAAGAGAATTTTTAACTTCTGATGCATCATCACTATCGTCATATTTCAGTTAAAGGAAGATACCATACAGGACAGATATAACCCTGTCTATACAAATCTATGGTGAATTACTGTAGAATATTTCTTCTAAACTGGAACTAACAGGGAAATTTCTCAGCTTCTCTGTGTGGCAATGCTTACAAGATGATTCTGTGTTCTAATTAAGCTTGGCCAAATGTACAAAGGAATTTACAGCATCTTTACATAGCAACAAAGATCTCAGTTGAAGAAAATATAGCAGAGACATATTCATTGTGACACACACTCACACACACACACACACACACATATATATATATATATATATATATATATATATATATA
>NC_069007.1:20924759-20932826 GCF_001194135.2 Octopus bimaculoides
TCGAAGAGAAGTAGAATACGTTTAATTCCCACGTTCTCTGGTGATAGAAGGGGAAAAAATTATAGAAAAATGAATTTTGTGAGTAACTGAAAGGATTGGTATATTTTTTCTTGAGAAATGCCGAAAGTGACAGGAAAATCGTATGACTGTGATATATGTGAGAAGTCTTTCTCACAAAAATGTAACCTGAAAACTCACATACTCATTCATACAGGAGATAGGTCGTATCACTGTGGTGTCTGTGGTAAATCGTTCTCTAAAAGTAATTCTTTGAGAAGACATGTTCGTATTCATACAGGAGATAAGCCGTATCACTGTGACATCTGTGGAGAATCGTTTTCTCAAAAAGGCCACTTGACTCGACACATGTATGTTCATACCGGAGAGAAGCCATATTCTTGTGATGTGTGTGGTATATCGTTTTCTCATACAAGTAGCTTAACTAGGCACAAGTACACACATACAGGAGAAAAACCATATCACTGTGATATCTGTGGTAAATCGTTTTCAGAGGGAAGTAAGTTAACAATACATAAACGTATACATACAGGAGAGAAACCCTATCTCTGTGATATCTGTGGTAAATCATTCTCTCAAAACGATTTATCAAGACACAAACGCATTCATACAGGAGAGAAACCTCATCGCTGTGATATCTGTGGTAAATCATTCTCTGACAGCAGTGCTTTACCAAGGCACAAACGTACTCATACCTGAGAGGAAGCATATCTCTGTGATATCTTATCAAGTCACAAACACATTCATACAGCAAGGAACCATATCCTGGCAATATTTGTGATATGTCATTCTCTTATATAGAAGATATACGTAGGAAGTATAGCTGACTTTAAGATTAGATACTGGGGGCACACAAATTCATTTATTAATCCAGATACAAAAAATTCAATTGCACCAACCACCCACATTAATAAGTTAAAAATGTGTAATAAAGAATTCAATCTGGATTGGTCTATTATAACAGAAACCATACCATATAATACACACACTAGAAGATGTAAATTATGCACAAAAAAAATCTATCAATGTACTCTGTGCTGACAAAAAAACTTTACTTAATAAGATCTCGGATGTCATTATCCTTTTAAATTTTTTTCCAAAAATGTTTTATATGATTTTAACCTAGTTGCCCTTTGTGCATTTGGATTTATCTTAAAACACTTATCAATAACTTCATAATCTATTTAAACATTTAATTTTAGCACGTTTTATATTATATATCATTTGCCTGAACCATATATCCCAACACAGCATTCGAATGTTGCTTAAAACATTAAGACTTGAATAACTCTTTTATAAATCCTCTTAGATTAACTCTGATTATAGATGTTTGTTATGGCTGGAATTAACTTGCCCATACCAACTTATATTTTCTTGAAACAGCCATAAGACTTTATACCTGCTGAAGTTTCTTCATAAAATCATTTTACACCACCATTTCATCTCTTTGGATTATCACTCCTCATTCACCATTTGCATATTTTAATATCCCCATTGATTTTAATACAGACATACAACCCTGCAAGTACATTTTTATGTATTTATATATTTTTATATTATATCTTGTGCATGTGAGTACACCTATGTACTCATATGTCAAAAGTTGTGTCCCTTCGGCTCATTTGAATCACCATAATCGCTGTAAATTAATTCAGGAGTGAGGTCTAAGTTTAATCTGCATGGTTAAGCTGACAGGGTTGTGTCCTCCAGTTAAACAAATCATCACCATCATCATTTAAGGTCTGTGTTCCATGCTGGCATGGGTTGGACAATTAGATAGGAGCTGGCAATGTTACACAGCCAAACTGGCGCATAATTGGAAAATACCTTGAAAGTAAAGTGGCCCTGAAATGTGAATATGAACGGAATAAAACAAATTTTGCATAAATTGGACCAGTGGTTATAGAGATATTCAGTGTTTGGAGTATAAATACCCACAAAACAGTGCATAATGGGGAAAATACTCTAAAAAAAATATTTATAGGCGTAGGAGTGGCTGTGTGGTAAGTAGCTTGCCAACCACATGGTCCCGGGTTCAGTCCCACTGCGTGGCACCTTGGGCAAGTGTCTTCTACTATAGCCTCAGGCCGACCAAAGCCTTGTGAGTGGATTTGGTAGACGGAAACTGAAAAAAGCCCGTCGTATATATGTATATATGTATGTGTGTTTGTGTGTCTGTGTTTGTCCCCCACCATCGCTTGACAACCGATGCTGGTGTGTTTACGTCCCTGTAACTTAGCGGTTCGGCAAAATAGACCGATAGAATAAGTACTAGGCTTACAAAGAATAAGTCCTGGGGTCGATTTGCTCGACTAAGGCGGTGCTCCAGCATGGCCGCAGTCAAATGACTGAAACAAGTAAAAGAGTATATGTGAAAATGACTTTAAAAATACGGTTAGTATTTCGTAGAAGATCCATTCATAATTTAGGTGTGAAATAGTTTTTTTTTCTTAGGCTTCTTTTGTGTGCATTCAACGTATCTCACCTCCAAAGATTTGGCTGCTATTTCTAGCTCGTCCTGCTACCATGTAACAGCTATTTGCGATAAAGGACCCAATATAACTTGCACGGTAGCAGGATATGGAAGAAATAGCAGCCAAATCTTTCCTTTTCTCGGGGAAAAAGGAGCCGTTTACACATGATTTCGATGTCACATTCGTTGAAAGCATGCGAAATAACATGTAAAAGAAAATAAACCCCACGAAACAAAATTCCACTTCTCCAGTGACCCAACGGGTCACCGGTACTCATGGGAGAATGTACGAAAAAAAAAAACAACAGACGAGGACAGGTGGTGTAAACAACAAAAGGATGTATTAGTTTATATATGTATGTATATATACACAAACACAAAGTATGGGGGTTTAGTTTACAGGTGATCTAAACGAGTAGGTACACTAGGTAAATTCTGTAACGGATTACTAGGGCTCCAAGGTTATAGCCGAGACGGTAGTTGTGGAGCCATTGCAGATTTCCGATGCTACGGATATATAATTGTTAAAGAGAACAACAAACGTTAAGGCAAGACAAATATCTCAAGTTGTATACATTATTTTTATTATTATTGGAAAAAAAATTCTGTTTCTTGGATATCCCCGTGTATGGGATATCCTGTCATCTGAGACAAATAGGGAAGATGAGAATGGTATGTATTAATGAGACGACGATGTAGAGGGAGTAAAAGAATAAGGAGAAAAGAGAAGCATAAAAGTTCGTAATAAGTCCATAGGTGGGAATCTTGCGTAGATCCATTTACGTTAAGATCCTGATCGGATCGACTGGAACCCTCAACGTCGTAAGCGACGGAGTGCTCCTAGATACACACACACACATAGCTGTATGGGCACATGCACGTATATTTGCGTGTGCAGCTATAAACTCTATATCGACCAGTTTTACAAAATCAAGGTACGTAACTCCTGTAAGTAAGAGTTATTTCCCTTGTACTATCTTTAGAATTTATTCAACGAAGTTATAGCCAGGCAAGATTTATCTCGAAAACAGCAGGTTGGAACGTTAGAGTCACAGACAATTGCTGTTAATTTTTGGACTCCGCTTTTACACCCTGAATTCAAATCCTGCTGTTGGGCGAGTTTGTTTTTCTATCTTTTCGTGATCGATGAATAAAATTCTCATGTAATAAAGTCAATTCACTTGGCGCGTGCGCGTGTGGGTATATAACATATACCCACACACATACCCTACCGTTACGAAGGGCATCCAGTTGTAGAAACACTGCCAGATCAGTCAGGGGGACAGATAGATCTATCTATCCCCCCTCTCTGTCTGTCTGTCTGTCTCTCTCGCTATATATATATCTGTCTATTTATCTTTCTCTCCCTTTTATCTAACTCATGAACACACATACCCACACACACAAACCTCTACCTGTTATTCTTTTCTGTTCCACCCCACCCCTTCCTCCCACTTTCATATTAATCACTCTCCCTTTCACCTCCCTCCCTCTCTTTCTCATATTCTTCTTAGATTCTATCACACACACACTCTCTTTCTCTCTTTTACCTTCACTTTTTCTCATCTTCTTTCTCTCTTTTTTTACCACCTTGTCTATCTGCCTCACTCTTACTCACTCTCTCATATCCTTTTCACTCTCTCTCTCTCTCTCTCTCTATCTCTCTCTCTCTTTCTCTCTCTCTCTCTCTCTCTCTCTCTCTCTCTCTCTCTCTCTCTCTCTCTCTCTCTCTCTCTCTCTCTCTCCATCATCCTGTTACTGATGTGTTTGCACTCAATATTTCAGCCATGGCTTCACTAACCATGATATAAATCTATATTGCAGTACATTCCTGGTGCATATGCAACGATGCAGAGTGCAGCACAATGCAGATAGGACATAAACTATACCTACCGCTCTCTACATATCCCCCAGATATACCTACATCAACACAGGCCTGTCTCTATGCATACACACATTTTTAAAAATGTATAAGCTTAATGTTTAACTAAAGATATAAATATAGACCAGTGGTTCTTAACTGGGGGTCCACATGACCCCTAGGGGTCTGTATGAGATTTGGTCTTATGAGATTTGCAATAAATTGCAGATCATTTCTGTTTGAAATTTTAAAATTAAGTGAGAATTTTCAAATTTGGTGTATTGGTGTAATTTTTCATGCTGAATCTTAAAGCCTAATTCACTTGTTGCGGAAAAAATTTTTCTAAAGAGTTACAGAGGTTTAAAGTTTGATCATTTTTACCCAGGAAGGAGGATTTGGAAGTTGTCATTTTGTGTTGATTGCAATCGTAAGACGACAAAATAATTGTAGTTTTAAGCATTCAATATGAATTTATTGTGAATACAAGAGTAAACTACACAATTCGTAGTTTTAAGAGAAGAAAAAACAAACTAAAGTCCAGTTTGGAAAAAGAGTAAGCAGCACATTTTGTTTTGCATAAACACACATTAGTTTTGCTGGAGAGGGATAATGCTTGCCTTGTTACTATGGAAACAGGTACCTACGGTAACCTCCTGGTTAAGTAGGCACCCACGGAATGGTTAGGAAGGGCATCCAGCTGTAGAAACTCTGCCAGATCAGATTGGAGCCTGGTGCAGCCATCTGGTTCGCCGGTCCTCAGTCAAATCATCCAACCCATGCTAGCATGGAAAGCGGACGTTAAACGATGAATAATAATAATAATAATAATAATAATAATAATAATAATAATAATCATCAGTAGTAGCAGCAGCAACATTATTATTATTATTTTTATTTAACAACAATGAGACAAGAGTCTCTATCTAACTGCAGTGAAATGATGGCTTAGATGAATTGGTGGGGTGGGTGGAAGCGGCGTGGTTGGAGAGGATAGTGGAAATTTAACAGACAGATGTTATTGACAGAGAAGCTGGCATAAATGAATAACTCAATATCCACAGATACAACACTGCTAATGAAATATGCTGCCATCATAAGTCAGGAGAAAATTGACCAAAATTTCAATAAAATTCCAATTAGATTTTCTTTTTCTTTTTTTCTATTTAACTTGCTATTGTTTAACTTTGAGTCAGTTCTAAAGAAGTAAGCCTAGAATCAATGGCATTCCAACCGTGACCATCCTGTCTTTTTTGCTAAACATATCCTCCAATATGTCCGTTATTTTTTGTTTTTTATTTAATCCTTTTGATACCGATTTATTTTACGTGTCACCAGCATGGGTGCCTTTTACGTGCCACTGACACAAGTGCCTCTAATGTGTCTCCAGCTCGGATCCCTTTTATAAGTCTCTGGCACTAGCCTTGACTACGATTTTACTTGCTGTCTTCTCAACTACAGCAAATTCTTTTCTACTATAGGCACATGGCCTGAAATTTTTAGGGAGGGGGACCAGTCGATTAGATCAACCCCAGCACGCAACTGGTACTTAATTTATTGACCCCGAAAGGATGAAAGGCAAAGTCAACCTCGACGGAATTTGAACTCAGAACGTAAAGACAGATGAAATACCACTAAGTATTTCGCCTGGTGTGCTAACGTTTCTGCCGGCTCACCGCCTTCTCGAATACAGCAAATTGCCAAAGGTCTCAATCATTAATTATCGCCTCCACCGACCTTAATATTTCTTTCTAATTTTGGAAAATGGCTGGCATTTGAGAGGAGTGGGGGAAGTCAAGTACATTAACTCCCAGTGCTCAACTGGTACTTATTTTATCAGTCTCTGAAATGAGAGAAGACAAAATAGACCAGCTTAATAAGGACAAAGTTATATTACTAAATTCTTCATCATTTCCAAAATTAATTAAAACAAAGCAGTGTATTTCAGCAGAAATATGGTAACAAAAGGGTTAAAGTGATCAAAAAACCTCATATCATGATTTCATGTTAATTTATTTTCCAAACACCAGCTTAATAATGACAAAGTTATTTTATTAGATTCTTTGCTATTTTTAAAATTAATCGAAGCAAAATTAATTTATTGCAATAGAAATGTGTTACCAGAAGGGTTTAAACGATCTAGACACAAACCTCCAATCAAAAATTCATGTTAATTTATGTTTTAGATACCAGCTTAATAATAACAAAATTATTTCATTAATTTTTTTTTTTTTCAAAATTAATTAAAGCAAAGTCAGTGTGTCTCAACAGAAATATGGTAACAAAACTGTCAAAATAGTAATGTGATTTGAGGGAGATTTGGCTGCTGTTTCTAGCTGGAGGATTTCCCTGGTTGCTTTCATCATTTAATGAGTATTTTAATGGATGAAATTGTAAAGACAAATTTTAAGAGTTTCTGATTGAAATATTTGCATTTATTTCACTGAATATCGTTTCCTATCATCAAGAGATCACAAAGTCAAGAAAAATCTGCAACGAAAATAGCTTTATTTACAGATAATTATTGATTAACATTTTGTAACTATAGAAATAACAAAAAACTCCATCACTAAACCGCCATTAATATCGCAGCAGACGTTTTTGACAACCTCCACCTCCACCTCCACTTCCACCTCTACCTCCTCCTCCTCCTCCTCTGCCTTGTTTCTCACCACACCACCTTCTCCACCATCTTCTTTACTTCCAACTGCAGCACAACCTCCTCTGCACCCTCCAACCTTCATTGTCTTCACCACTACCACCACCACCATCTTTATCAATATTTTTTCCTTCTCTCTTAACAGTTTTCAACAAATTTCCTCCTCCTCCCTCTCTTTCTTCTTCACTGTTGTCATATTTTTCCACTATTATTTCATCTCTCTACTACTAGCTCTTTCTTTACCTTTTTTTCTCCTGCTCTCTCTCTCTCTCTCTCTTTCACTCTCCTCTGTTCCTCACCCTATCTATCTCCCTTCTCCTCTCTCTCTTCCTCTCTCCCTCCCCTTCTCTCCCCTCACCTTTCTCAATTCCCTCCCATCTCCTCCTCCTCCTCTCTTCCTTCTCTCTCCCCTCTCTTCCCATTCTTTCTCACTTCCCTCCCTCTCTTCCCTGCTCTCATTGACATAAACGGTGGGGTGAGGGGGCTTCAAGACACCACTGTATTTCAACCTAGTTGTGCCTCTTCAGTGAAAGCTCCCCCTTTGGTCTATGAACCTAAACAACTAATGCTGTCTCTTGTTCATAGAATTCAGCAAATAAGTAAAAAGCACCAATGCTGGTGCCACAAGAAAAGCACCCAGTCCACTCTATAAAGTTTTTTATTTATCTATTTCTTATAAAGAAATAAATTTTTCCTATGTATGGTTACTTGAATCACCCTGTATATATACTCTTTTACTCTTTTACTTGTTTCAGTCTTTTGTCTGCGGCCATGCTGGAGCACCGCCTTTTAGTCGAGCAAATCGACCCCAGGACTTATTCTTTATAAGCCTAGTACTTATTCTATCGGTCTATTTTGCCGAACTGCTAAGTTACGGGGACATAAACACACCACCATCGGTTGTCAAGCGATGTTGAAGGGACAAACACAGACACACAAACACATACACACATACATATATATATATACATATATACGACGGGCTTCTTTCAGTTTCCGTCTACCAAATCCACTCACAAGGCTTTAGTCAGCCTGTGGCTATAGTAGAAGACACTTGCC
>NC_069007.1:20934489-20935544 GCF_001194135.2 Octopus bimaculoides
AGTCGATTAGATCAACCCCAGTACGCAACTGGTACTTAATTTATCGAACCCCGAAAGGATGAAAGGCAAAGTCGGCCTCAGCGGAATTTGAACTCAGAACGTCAAGACGGGCGAAATACTGCTAAGCGTCTTGCCCATTGCATTAATGATTCTGCTAGTCTCTGTGTGTGTGTGTGTGTGTGTGTGCATGTGAGTGTGTGTGTGAGAGGGAGAGCATCTGTGAATACGTGTGTGTGTGTGTTTATGTATGTTTGTGTGTGTGTGCATGTATCTCCGTGTGTTTGCACGTGTGTGTGTGCGTGCGTGTGCATGCATGCGTGTATGTGTGCGTGTGATGGATCAGTGCCTAAGTAGATCTGATTATTGGTGTTCAATACTCTCTCAACGCCATATACTCTGGTGCACTTGTGCATGCGCACGCACATTTCACATCCAATGCACAAAGGTAAGCAAAAAAAAAATGTCTGAACAGACAAGGTTTCCAAGATGAAAGCAATTTTTTTTTCTTTTAATTGAAGATGGTTTACTCACCTGAATGTCTCCATACATTGCAGAGGAAAAAAGCTAAGTTTGTCCACAAGCAAGATTCTGTATACAACCGCATACGTGCATGTGCACACACACACATTTGCAGACACACATACATACACACGTGCACATATACACATAGATGCAAGCACATAAACACTGGAACACAGACACACTCACAAACACACAGAAAAGCAAACACACACACACATCTATATATATGTATATATATATATGTATATAAATGTGTATATATATACATATACATACATACATATATGTATATATATATATATATATATATATATATGTATGTGTATATATATACACACATATGTATGCATTCTTTTATTCTTTTTACATGCTGCAGTCATTTGACTGCAGCCATATATACTTATATAACTGCCTTGAGGATGTATACATATACATACATACAAATGTATAACTATATATATATGTGTGTGTGTGTATATATATATATATATGTATATATATATATATATATATATATATATATATATATATAT
>NC_069007.1:20935715-20940148 GCF_001194135.2 Octopus bimaculoides
TCTATATATATATATATATATATATATATATATATATATATATAGATAGATAGATAGATAGATAGATAGATAGATAGATATATTTTCATACATACACACATTATACATGTATATGTATATATCCACATCTGTATCTTTTACTCTCTTTCTCTCTCTTTCTATAGATTGAAATAGATTGATAGACACACACACACACACACACACACACTCAACTGCAACTGGTTATACAGCATGTGTCTAACAACAAACAGTGTATTATATCAACATTATATGATAAACTAACCAATATCTATAGACAATACATTATATCAATCTTTTAGGATAAATCTACCAATACCTTATCAATGCTGTTACAATGAAAGTCTTGCAAAAATATATTGATATTTCCAATATAAGAAATCAATAGATTTATCTGTTCAATTTACCGATTCAGTCGCAGACACAGGAAAGCTTTGTATATGCTTATGCCAACCACATCTCCAACACCCTCTTTTTTTCTTTGTGCATGTGTGTGTGTTTGTGTGTATGTGTGTGTCTGTGTGTGTGTCTGTGTATGTATGTGTGTGTGTATGTATGTGTGAGTATCTGTTTGTGCATGTGTGTGTATGTATGTACGTACGTACGTATGTATGTATGTATGTATGTGCAAATTTTATGATGGAAATAGGATATATATAAATATATATATACATATGTATGCATGTGTGTATTTATGTATGTACATATATATATATGTGTGTGTGTGTGTGTGTCTCTCTCTCTCTCTCTCTATATATATATATATATATACACATATATATAAATATACATATATATATATACATACATACATACATACATACATGTGTGTGTGTGCATGTATGTAAACAGAGAGAGAGAGAGAGAAACATAAACACACACACATATACATATATGCATATACATATACATACTTACATACACATGAATACATATTGTTAAGATCACAAGATCTTATACTCTTTGAGAGAATGTGAAATAATTCAATTTCTGGCATGGTAGATCTTGAAGTAGGAAAAGCCATAAAGAATTGCAAGTAAATATTGGATTAAGAGAAACCTTTTAGACACACAGACTTAAAAGCCAATCTTCTCTTTTAAAAGGGATGCCTAACTTTCTATGACAACTTTATCTGAATTTGCTGATGGTCGCAGGCTTGTGACATGGTGTGCGTATCACCTGTGAATTAGGGTTATTATGTAACTATAATTATGCAATAATTGTGGTTATCATGTAGCTGTAATTACATGATAATTATGGTTATTACCTATTATGTGAGACTTGGCCTCTTGAAACGGCTGTTGAGATAAGACATTGCATGACCTTTCTGCATACATATGACACTGGAAAGAAACAAAAGTTAAGTAATCAACACTCGGAGTGGTTGGCGTTAGGAAGGGCATCCAGCTGTAGAAACTCTGACAGATGAGATTAGAGCCTGGTGCAGCCATCTGGTTTCACCAGTCCTCTGTCAAACCGTTCAACCCATGCCAGCATAGAAAGCGGACGTTAAACGATGATGATGATGATGAGGAGGAGGATGATGATGACTATATATATATATATATATATATATATATATATATATATATATATATATATATATATATTATAGTTGTATGTTTACACACTATTTTTGTAGGTGTGTATGGACATATACAGTTGTTTGAATGGATGTATATTTGCATATATGCAAGTGTGTAGTGCAAGTATATAAAATGACAGTGACATGGCAGCCATTTGCATTTGTATCAAATTTGCCACTGTTTAAAAGCAAAGCTTTAATGAAATTTTGTTCCACATAAAGGAATGCTATTAAAAGCAGTCTTTTAGCTTGAGAATCTCATTGAATTGAACAGCGACACAGTCTGTTAAGGAATATTAACCTTTCTCTATTTGACTTTAAGCATCTAAAAAAGAAACTGTGAGGTTTTAAAATATATGTGTCTGACAAAGCCACAAAAACTGACAAATCAGATCTGTGTGTTATTTATAGCAATTAATGTAGGAAGTAGTAGTAGTAGTAATAATAATAATAATAATAATAATTATTATAATAATAATAATAATGGTTTTAAATTTTGCCACAAGGGCAACCATTTTGTGGGAGGAGATGAATTAATTACATAAACCCCAGTGTTCAAATGGTACTTATTTTATCGACTCCAAAAGGATGAAAAAGGCAAAGTCAACCTCGGCAGAATTTGAACACAGAACATAAGGCAACACCAGGCTCCAATCTGATTTAGCAGAGTTTCTACAGCTGGATGCCCTTCCTAATGCCAACCACTCCGAGAGTGTAGTGGGTGCTTTTACGTGCCACCGGCACGAGGGCCAATCAGGTGGGTACTGGCGACGGCCATGCTCAAAATGGTGTATTTTATGTGCCACCCGCACAAGAGCCAGTCCAGGGGCACTGGCAACGATCTCGTTCAGAAAAAAAAAAGCGGAGCTCACAGGTGCAGTCTTCAGGAATTTACAAGAAAAAAAACAAAATGCTAATGACTCTGGCAGCCGACCACCATCATTGCCAAATACGTAATGGCATCAATGCTTCCACATTACATTATAATAGTAACACCTATTTCTTTCCACATTGATTTGCTTTCTGTATAGTAACACCTAAATTTCTTCTATTAATTTACTGATGTGACTGCATTACAAATATATATATATATATATATATATATATATATATATATATATATATATATATATATATAAAAATATAACACAAACAACAACAAAAAAAGAGAGAAAAAACAATAACAACGATAAAAAAAATATTAAATAAATGAGAACAACAACGTTAATGGCAGGAGAAATCAATCTGTCTCACAAGAAGATGTTATTGATTTTGTTTTGTCAGATATTTCTACGTGCTTTGTTTTGCCTCATTTCATACTACTCAGCATTAAGTTAAAGTCAATGAAATACGAGATGGCATCAAAAAGTTCGCTGACTTGTTCTGTAGCGTGCCAACAGATGGCAGCACATGGTTCCAGGTGCAGTGATAGCTAGCAGTCACCTTCACTAGGCAGTGTGCCGAGAGACATTGCTGTACTTACTTCGCAAGTTGTGAAATTTGTGTTTTTGTGTGATCGCGTGTATGCTGTAGTTTGTGATTTCTGTCATGGACAAGAACCAAAAGCCGACGTGAAATATTGTGTTAATCTTGGGAAGTCTGCTACAGAGACATTGAGCATGCTTTGGCAAGCTTACGGCAATGAAGCAGTGGGTTGTATGCAATGTTTTGAGTGACATGGTTGCTTCGAAAGCAGAAGAATGTCACTAGAAGATGATGAGTGATTTGGAAAACCTGCCGTGAGTGTCACCCTTGGAAATGTGAAAAAAATTCATCTTGTACATGAGGATTGTCAGGGGACAGTCAACAACATTTTGAAGCATTTGAGGGATGACACTTGGTGAAAGCCCAAGATGAAAATGTAGCTCAAAGGTTTCCATTTTAACATCGTTGTCAAGATCCAGAAGGAATTGCAGAAAGTGCTCAACTCACTTATGAAGATGACTTACAAGCCAGATTCAAAGGTCCCCATTTTAACACCATTATTAGGATCCAAAGTAAATCCCAGAAGGTCCTCGGCTTGCTTATGGAAAACGACTTCCAGCAGGGGCAGACTGAGCCGTAGATCAACCAGGCACTGCCCAAGGGCCTGGAGCCCTGAGGAGCCCACACTCTACATGTTAACTCTTCTAAAACACACATTTGAAGGGGCCCAGTAAACAGTTATGACCAAGGGCCCTTAATACTCTCAGTCCACCCCTGACTTCCAGGCTAGATTCCAAAAGTGGAAGGAATGCAGGGACCAGTGTACTGCAGTGCAAGGGGACTATTTTGATCTATTGCAGTGCAAGGGGACTATTTACATAGGTAAATAAGTTATTTTTTTATTCAACGTAACTAGTCTGGGAACCTTTTGATCCTGCCCCTTAATAAGTACCAGTTGAATACTGGGGTTCATGGCATCAACTTACCCCCTCCCTGAAATTGCTGGTTTTCTGCCAAAATTTGAAATCAATGTTATTTTGGAAATGTGGTATTACATAGACGAGGCTCTTTAAGTAAATGGATTGGCCATATCTGGAATCATATCTGGAATCTTGATAAACTTGGTCTGCTCGATGCCCCAAACTGAATCAACTTGGGGTTTAAACAGGAACAGCAACAACAACAACAACAACAACAACAACAGCAGCAACAGCAGCAGCAGCAGCAGCAACAAACAACAACAACAACAACAAAAACAAACAGTAACAACAACAACAACAACAATACCGGCAGTAGCAGCAGCAGCAGCAAACAACAACAGAAGAGAGAAGTGAGAGGTTGATTAATGTTTGGAAAGCTCGTTAAGCAAAAGTGACTCCATAAGTAGATATGAGGGGATGCGGTG
>NC_069007.1:20940303-20941633 GCF_001194135.2 Octopus bimaculoides
GGGGTGGACACAGAGGTTGCACACGGGGGGGGTTGGGGGTTGGAGGTGTTGGAGATGGAGGAAGAACTGGTCAGGTTTATTGATTTGGAATAATCAAAGATGGAACCGTTGACTTCAAGTGGATCCACTGACTTTTCTTTTTTTATTGTGTTTGTGAATCGATGAACGAATCTGTTTCTCTATCTACCTATCTCTTTGTGTATGCATGCGTGTATGTGTGTGCATGTGTCTATGTACGTGTGTGTATGCATGTGTGTATATGTGTATATGTGTGTATGTGTGTATCTGTGTGTATGTATGTGCATGTGTTTGAATGTATGTATGCATATATCTGTCTGTCTATTTATCTACCTGTCTAACAGTCTATCTATCTATCTATCTATCTATCTATCTATCTATCTAGCCATCTATCTATTTATCTATCTATCTACCTGTCTGTCTGTCTATCTATCTCTCTATCTATATATCTATCGATTTGCCTGCCTGTCTGCCTGTCTGCCTATTTATCAATTTACCAATATTTTAATGGTAGCTCACTTTCTTCCTCATCGGAGACACACACACACACACACACACACACACATACACACACACACACACACACACATACCCTTTAAAAAAACAATTACAAAAAGCAAACAAACAAAAAAAGAATAAAATGGAAACCCCCCCACTCAAAAAAAAACCCCACAGAAAAAACGAAAAACAAAAACAAAAACAAATGAGTTGAACATGAAATGAAAACAAGACCATCTTTAATTTATGGCTAGGTAAGTGATATTGATCTCTGATGCTATAGTTTGCCTTAGTTATCTAGCGACACAACATTTTATGATTAGCTGGCGGATATCGTTGATAACCTAACAAAAGCACTTAACCGATATCAACATAGACATTTTCATTACGCAGGTGATATCGACCGAAATGCAGTACCCGTCAGCTGAGTCACATCGACATAAACCTATGTTTAACTAGATTTGTTGTTGCTTCCTAACAGCGTTTGAATTCATATCAAAGTCTTTTCTACGATATGAATTCTTCCTGTAAATTCCCTTTGCGAATGAATTAATTATGGTTGGCATATACCATCCTGGTTGTTGCTGTTGTTGTTGTTGTTGTTGTTGCTGTATTTTTCTTTGATATTCTGGTTAACTATGGTTAAGTATATGATATCAATATATATGTGTGTGTGTGTGTGTGTGTGTGTGTGTGTGTGTGTGTATAGATGTATATGTGTGTGTATGTGTATATATATATATATATATATATATATATATGTCCAACCCATGCTAGCATGGAAAGCGGACGTTAAACGATGATGATGATGATG
>NC_069007.1:20941827-20942574 GCF_001194135.2 Octopus bimaculoides
TATATATATATATATATATATATCTATCTGTATGTATGCATATATATACATATATACATACATGCATGCGTACATACATACATAATGAGTTAATAATCTGAAATACTAACTTCCAAAACACCAACCAGCCAGACAGCCTCTTGATCACTGACCAATCTGGTGGACACTCAAGCCAAATAGACATCATTCTCTCCCCCCCAAAAACAAGACAGACAAGTTACTGTGACCACAAAGTCATTCCCTGATGAGGAATTTACGAGCGAACATCAATTAGTGATCAGCGACTGCAAATTTAGAGCTAAGTTTATTTGAAAAACAGATGAGGGCTGGATGCTCTTCCTGTTGCCAACGCTTATCTGTTTCTAAGTAAAGTAATACTTCTTCATGATTGCATATGCTTGACATGTCTTCTCAAGTACAGCAGTTCGGTAGAAGGCTATAGTAGAAGACACTTGCCCAAGGTGCCACGCAGTGGGACTGAACCCGGAACCATGTGGTTGGTAAGCAAGCTACTTACCACACAGCCACTCCTGCGCCTTATATATATATATATATCCAAAATATATATATATCCTATATATATATATATCCAAAATTTTAAATTTAAAAGAGAGTTTTGACACTAATATCCATTATTATTGGTAGCGATTACATGTTTTTCTCATCATCAACACATTGTGGAGATATCATCATATGAACAAATATATACATATATATATCTATATCTATATATATATATATTTATAT
>NC_069007.1:20942745-20943995 GCF_001194135.2 Octopus bimaculoides
TATATATATATATATATATATATATATATATATATCCATATGTATATATATACACACACATATATATAATATATAATACATGCATATATATCAAGCTGTCTTCATCTGCAAGCGTGTGTGTGTGTGTGTGTGTGACTGTCACATTAATTCTAATACAAAACTCAAGTGGAGAGTAGAATAAGTAGACAAAATAAATTTGTATTTGTAATCTGGTAAAAAAGGCAGACATATTTATAGCCGAAAGATATGTTCGTTTGATCCAGTCTTTGATAATGTTATGCTGAAGTGAATCAATAGACACAAACCACGATAGCAAAGTTTTATAAACGAGAAAATATTTATAGGTCAATTAACCAATACAGGAGACATACATTAGGTCGAGTCAATGGGTGAGTTTCAATGTGATTGTACGGCCTGCTAGAAATAGCAGAGAAGCCAAACCTCACCACCAATTCCATTGTATTGCCTGAGCCGTTTAACATTCAGATTATTTTGTCAAATGCAATGCTTATTTATTCACATCGTTCGAAATTAATCATGCATTATTTTGTAGCTTTGAAATTTTTATGTTGTGATTATTTTTAGGATGACATTGTAGGGTAGGTGTGAGAGACCAGATTTTGCCAGATTTGGCCAGTTTCAACATAAAACAGTCACAGTGGGACTGAACCTGGAACCATGTGGTTGGGAAGCAAGTTTCTTACCACACAGCCACATTTACATTTCAAACACCACCTTAATAATGACAAAACTATTTCAGTAAATTATTCATTATTTTCGCAATTAATTGCAACAAAGACACCATATTTGAACAGAAATATCCTTGTCATATGATTTAGCTTCCAAATCTTTCCATCATGTTTGTCTTTTCACATTTGGTATCAACATAGCCAAAACTCCCTCTAGTTCCATCGTGTAAGCTTCTTGTCTTAAAACGATCTAAATTAAAACACTTTATCATGATTTCTTGATAATTTCATATTCTAAACACCAAAATATATTCACAACAGAATTATTTACTCCATTTTTCAGGCAGTGGTGAATGTACCAAAAAAAAAAAAAAAAATGAGTTAACCACAGAAAAGAGTTAAAACATGATGACCTAATTAATAAAAAACTCGGAATCGTCATCGTCGTCGTCGTCGTCATTGTCGTCATCATCATCATCATCATCATTACCACCGCCGCTGCCTCTGTGGGGCACTTTGGGCAAGTGTCTTCTACTAAAGCCTTGGGCTGACCAAAGCCTT
>NC_069007.1:20945126-20947626 GCF_001194135.2 Octopus bimaculoides
GGTTCAGTCCCACTGCGTGGCTATTTGGGCACGTGTCTTCTACTATAGCCTCGGGCCGACCAAAGCCTTGTGAGTGGATTTGGTAGACGAAAACTGAAAGAAGCCCGTCGTATATATGTATATGTATATATATATATGTATGTATGTGTGTGTGTGTGTGTGTTTATGCAACTGTGTTTGTCCCTCCAACATCGCTTGACAACCGATGCTGGTGTGTTTATGTCCCCGTAACTTAGCGGTTCGGCAAAAGAGATCGATAGAATAGGTATCAGGCTTACAAAGAATAAGTCCTGGGGTCAATTTGCTCGACTAAAGGCGGCGCTCCAATCTTTTATTCTTTTACTTGTTTCAGTCATTTGCACTGCGGCCATGCTGGAGCACTGCTTTTAGTTGAACAAATCGACCCCCAGGACTTATTCTTTGTAAGTCTACTACTTATTCTATCGGTGTCTTTTACTGAACCGCCAAGTTATGGGGAAGTAAACACACCAGCATCGGTTTCCAAGAAATGGTAGGGGGACAAACACAGACACACAAATATATACACATACATACATACATATATATATACATATATATATATTATATATATATATATACCCATTTGCATAAGGTTGTAGTGCTTGTGATGTGTGTCTGTGTGTGTGTTGGTGTGTCTGTGTGTGCGCGTGTCAGCCGTGTAATATTTAGACAAATAAATTATTATAAACGAAATAAATGACATCTGAAACGATTGAGTAGCAATTTAGAAGAAACTGCAGCAAGTGAAAGGGAACGAGAGGATCAAGGAGGAATTTGGAAGATGACGAAGAAGAAGAAGAAGAAGAAGAAGAAGAAGAAGAAGAAGAGGTAATATGAATGTGTGTGTTTGTGTGATGGAAAGGTTACTATCTGTAATCAAGACAATGGAAGCGTTTAAACGACAAGTAGACGGTTAGATGTAGAGAATGAAGCAGTGGAGTCATGTTGGAGCTTGTCAGCAGATTGTAAATGGAAAGGAATGAGAAGTGGTGAAGGCACCGAGAAAGAGAGAGAGAGAGAGAAATAGAGTAACAAGGTGGGAGGGAGATAGAGAGTGAGTAGATTGTCAGTAAGGAGCTGCAAGAGGGAAAGAGAAAGAGAGAAGCAGGGAGGAAAATGGAGAGAGAAAGAGACGGACAGAGACAACCGTGTAAAAGACAGGAAGAGAGAGAGAGAGAGAGATAACGAAAATAAGAGTGACAAGGAGAGAGGAAAAGAGGGAGAAGAGACAAACAGAGAGAGAGAGAGAGAGAGAGATTAGTAGATTGTGAGAAAGGACATTAGAGAGGAAGTGAGAGAAGGAGAAAAAGTAGGAACGAAATAAAGAGAGTGAGAAAGCGAGGAAGAGAATACATGCAGAGAGTGAGAGAGAGAGAGAGAGAGAGAGAAAGAGAGAGAGAAAGAGAGAGAGAGAGAGAGAGACAACGATGTAGAAATCATAAAAAATAGTTTAAGCGTTTAAGAAAGGAGAAGGAGGAAGGGGAGGGAATCAGAAGAATCAAATAATGAGAGAGGGAGAGGGAGAGGGAGAGGGAAGGAATTCATTGAATTAGAGCGAGGGAGCGACGGAAGAAGAGGAGGGATAGAAAGAAATATAGATTAAACAGAGAGAGGGGGAGAGAAGGAAGAAGAGATGGTAAGAGATTAATGGTGGGGAAAATGTCAGCAGCTGGAATGTTGGGATGATAGAGAGAAGAGAGAAAACGACGGAGAGGAGGAATACGAATAATTAGAAGGATTAATAGCGTTTAAAAGAGGAGAAGGTAGAGTAAGGTAAGCAGTGAGAAGAGGAGGGAGGGATAGGAGGAGGAGGAGGAGTGGAGGTAATCAAAATGAATTGTAGGATAAATAAATGTTTGAAGGATTTAAAAGAGGAGTAGAGAGGGAGAGAGGAGAAAGGGGAGGAGGAGGAGGAGAGAATATACAGTGGGAGACTCTGTGTGTGTGTGTGGGGTCTTATGTGTGAATGTGTTTGTGTATGGCATGTGTGTGTGTGTATATGTGTCTTTGTGCATGTATGTGTATGTTGTATGCGTGTACTAGTATGCTGTGTGCATGTGTGTGAGTGTTTGTGCATGTATGTATGTATGTATGTATGTGTGTGTGTGCATGTGTATATGTATATATATGTATTTATGTATATATGCATGTATGTATATATGTGTGTGTGTGTGTATGTATGTGTATGCATGTATGTGTGTGTATGTATATACGTATGTGTGTTTGTATGTATGTTTGTATGTATGTATGTGTGTGTGTATGTATGCGTGTGTATGTGTGTGTGTATATGTGTGTGTGTGTATGTGTGTGTGTATATGTGTGTGTGTATGTGTGTGAGGAGAATTTTGAACTGTAGACATTTCAAAAAATGATCTGAGTTGGGGAGTGTGTGTGTGTGCTTGTGTGTGCTTGTGTGTGTTTGTGTGTGTGTGTATGTGTGTGTGTGTGTGTGTGTTAGTGTTTAGCCATGATTTTATAA
>NC_069007.1:20955126-20957810 GCF_001194135.2 Octopus bimaculoides
GACTCATTAGATACTGAGGTCGCCATAATTAACTGTTGGTTCTTTTTATCCCAATTATTTCTCGCTCTGTGTCCTAATTAGACACCATAATTTTCCAATTACCATTCATCAAAGCGAAAAGCCAATGTGTGTGTGTGTATACGTTGTTTCTTTTCCTTGGTCAGCCCCCAACTGACCAAATATAGAATCTACGGCGCTCCAACCTTGATTATTCCATCTCATTTCCTGGTATAATGCGCTTATTTATTTATTGGAGCACTAATGCCTTCTTTGTATAATATAGCTGAGTGTGATTTGAGGGAGATTTGAGCTATCGTTTTTAGCAAGGCGATCGAATCAAGCACGTTGAGGGAGTGTTTGGATTTTATCTTTAGTCATTGGACTGCGGCCATGCTGGGGCACCACCTTCAAGAGTCTAGTCGAACAAACCGACCCCCCAGTCTGTTGGATACTTTTGCCGAACCGCTAAGTGACGGCGATGTAAACAAGCCAACACCGGTTATCAAGCTGTGGTGGGGTACAAACACATACACATCTGTTTGTCTCTCTCTCTCTCTCTCCCCACACACACACCACAGGCTTCTTTCAGTTTCCGTCTATCAAATCCACACACGTTCCCCGGGGTTAGTTTTAGAAGACACTTGTCGGAGGTGTCAGGCAGTAAGGACTGAACCGAGAACCATGTGGTTGGGAAGCAAGCTTCTTCCTCGTAGATAACATATTCCTGGTCCGTTATTTCGACACCAGCCGTCCCACGAGGAAGAATAAACAAGCGAAAACAGCAGCAGTAACAACAAAGGCCCTCCACCTTTTTCTCTTCGGTAGTAGCCACCGCCCCTCGCGAAGTAATGCATAAATATATTTGGCGGTCGAGGGGCTGACGAGGGGAGACCGTCTGTTTCTCAACCATTTTTTTTTACCTATAGATTCCTTTAATTTTTATTTTACTCTGCTGGGTCTCCGTAGCCATTCTATGTACCGTATATATATATATATATATATATATATTATAATATTTCTGTAATTAAATATTATTAGGAAATTGTATTTTAATTTTAAAAAAAATTATTTGTGTATTGCAGAAGTCGAAATAATTTATTGCACATAAATTTTAATCTTATTTGGACCCCGGTTGAGAACTGCTGATCTGTGTGGTTGCTGAAATTGCTAGAAACAACAGCCACGTTTTTAAATTACAATCTTTACCCTTGTCTTTAAGAAAATTTTTTTAAAAATACCCCGAGAATGACAACGCGTTGCATTATACAAACTATGCGCTCCTAGGTGCACTGTTTGTATATAAGATGGGATGGTCCTGGCCGGATCATGTTTTATTCATAGATTTTATTTTCTGGCATAGTATTGCGTGGACGACTACATCGACTTTGTCCTGTCTCGATTAATTCGGTAAATGTGTGCTACGAGGGAGACTTGGCTGTTGTTTTTAGCAAAACTTACGATCAAAACTGTTCCCGTTGTGGCTGTCCTGTTTAGTCACAGTTTACCGAGGACTACGTTCTCTAATATCTCCTTTCTTTTTCCAGACACTTAGGTATGAAACGAAGGCGATTTGGCTGTTGTTTTTAGCAAGAATACTTTTGGTCATAGGTTTTATTTTTCAGGCATAGTATCCCTTGGACTACTACATCCATTGTACCCTGTCTCATTTAATTCGGCAAGTGCGTGATATGAGGGCGATTTGGTTGCTATTTCTTGCAGGTATTGCGAGCGCCTTGTGACTCCCTCGTTTGTTCATCGTGCTTTTGTAACAGTTTTAGCCCCTGTTAAAGCCTATTCGAGCAGAACTATAAGGACTCCAGTCGTGACCCACCCTTCTTTTTTGTTCAGGCATAGTGTATCTAGGACTACATTCGTCTGCTTGTTTTTCAGGTGGTAGCCTGTGAAGTGAGGGAGATTTGGCTGCTATTTCTAGCAAACTTCTAATCAAAGTTGCTCCTATCGTGGCTACCCCATAATGTATCTGGGACTACATTATCCAATGTGCCTTTGAGGGAGATTTGGCTGCTATTTCTAGCAAACTTCTAATCAAAGTTGCTTGGACTACATTATCCAATGTGCCTTTTCTTTTTTTTTTTTACACATCTGACTGTGAATCGAGGGCAGTTTAGCTGCTGTTTCTAGCAAACTTCTAATTAAAGTTACTCTAATTGTGGCTATCCCATTTTAGATATTGTGTATCTAGAACTTCATTATTTCAATGTGCCTTTTCTTTGTACAGACACCAGGCTGCGAATTGAGGGCAATTTAGCTGCTATTTCTAGCAAACGTATAATGAAAGGTGTATAATGGTTGTGGTGGAGTAGTGTCAAACAGTGAGATGAATGTCAACAATGCTTTTAGCACTTGTTTCTTTCTCTAATATAATTGTTTTGTAAAACTGCCGACCTCATTAAGCATTTCCTCTTCTCCTCTGTTTACTGTAACATGGGATATATATATATATATATATATACATATATATACATATATATATATATATATATATATATATGAGAGAGAGAGAGGTGTGTATGTACGTTTGTGTGTGTGTGTATGTATTTATTCAAGTTTGACATATGTAGTTTGTTATTTAAGTTTATATATATATATATATGTATACATGTGTGTATATATATATATATATATATATATATATATATATATATGTATGTATATATATGTAT
>NC_069007.1:20961940-20962868 GCF_001194135.2 Octopus bimaculoides
ATATATATATATATATATATATAGTCTTTACTCTTTACTCTTTTACTTGTTTCAGTCTTTTGACTGCAGCCATGCTGGAGCACCGCCTTTAGTCGAGCAAATCGACCCCAGGACTTATTCTTTGTAAGCCTAGCACTTATTCTATCGGCCTCTTTTTGCCGAACCGCTAAGTTACGGGGATGTAAACACATCAGCATCGGTTGTCAAGCGATGGTGGGGGGACAAATACAGACACACAAACACACACATATATATATACATATATACAACGGGCTTCTTTCAGTTTCCGTCTACTACATCCACTCACGAGGTTTTGGTCTGCCCGAGGCTATACTGGAAATATATATACTTTTATTCTTATTCAGTAATTTGACTGTGGCCATACTGGAGCACCACCTTAAAGGGTTTTAGTCTAAGAAATCAATCCCAGTACTTATTCTTTGTAAGCCTAGTTCTTATTCTATCGCCCTCTATTGCCAAATCACTAAGTTACGGGGATGTAAACAAACCAACGTCGGTTGTTAAGCAATGGTGGGGGGACATAACAGACACATAAATATGTATCATCATCATCATCATCGTTTAACGTCCGCTTTCCATGCTAGCATGGGTTGGACGATTTGACTGAGGATTGGTGAACTAGATGGCTGCACCAGGATCCAATCTGATTTGGCAGAGTTTCTACAGCTGGATGCCCTTCCTAACGCCAACCACTCCGAGAGTGTAGTGGGTGCTTTTACGTGTCACCAGCACGAAGGCCAGTCAGGCGGTACTGGCAACGGCCACGCTCAAAATGGTGTATTTTACGTGCCACCTGCACAGGCACTGGCAACGATCTTGCTGGAATGTCTTTACACGTGCCACTGGCACAAGTGCTAGGAAGGCGATATAAAATATATATATATATATATCATCATCATCATCGTTT
>NC_069007.1:20963266-20966691 GCF_001194135.2 Octopus bimaculoides
ACGTGTACCCTTAACGTAGTTCCCGGGGATATTCAGCGTGACACGGTGTGACAAGGCTGACCCTTTGAATTACAGGCACAACAGAAACAAGAAGTAAGAGTGAGAGAAAGTTGTGGTGAAAGAGTACAGCAGGGTTCGCCACCATCCCCTGCTGGAGCCTCATGGAACTTTAGGTGTTTTTGCTCAATAAACACTCACAACACCCGGTCTGGGAATCGAAACTGCGATCCTATGACCGCAAGTCCGCTGCCCTAACCAATGGGCCATTGCGCCTCCACAATAATAGTAATAAGAATAATGGTTTCAGATTTTGGCACAAGGCCAGCAAGTTTAGGGGAGGGGTAAGTTGATTACATCAACCCCAGTACATAACTGTTATATATTTCGTTGGCCCTGAATGGATGAAAGACAAAGTCGATCTTTGTAGAATTTGAACTCAACACAATGACAGATAAAATGCGATTAAGCGTTCCGCCTGGTGTGCCATCGATTCTGCCAGCTCATCACATTTTTGTTAATAATAAATAATAATAATACTAATAATAATAATAATAATAATAATAATAATATATGATAATGCTTTCTGAGGGTCCATTTATATCTATCTTCATTCCTTTTCCTCTGGATCAATAAAAAAGAAAAGAAAAAAGGGAAAGGAATATTTCGGCATTTCATTCGATATCTGCAATAATAATATATTGGGTATATTAGATAAATATATATCAGGTAAGTATTGGGTGGATGGATGAATGGATGGTTGGATAGGTGTAGAGTTTAATTTACATCACTATATATTATCTTGTGCATGTGTGTGCGTGCATGCGTATGTGTGTGCGTGCATGCGTATGTGTGTGTGTGTCTCTCTCCTTCCTTCTCTCTGAGGAAGCTCAATACAATCTGTTTATCTGCTTTGCCGACTTAAAATAAATCAATAGAACACAGTGTTTCATATGGCCAAATGTCACAACGACACATGTTACAAATGCTTTTTTCTCTTCCCCTTGTTTCTCTTCCTTTTCTTCTTCTTCTTCTTCTTCTTCTTCTCTGCAGATAATTATCACATGTTACGGTGTCTTGGAAGTTCGCAACGGCAAGAGGCATTATTATGTTACCTGTTTAATCCACACACCCGTGTGTATTACTGGTACTTGAACATTGGACTCTGATAACAGCTGGTGGTTCCCTGGCCCCTTTGACTTATTGCTCCACTCATCATTATTTGAACCAGCCACGTCTGGTTCAGATATTTTTCCTGTTTTACGTTCAAGGCGGTGCTGCAGCATGGCCACAATCTAATGACTGAAACAAATAAAAATGAACTGACCAGATCTGGTCTCTTACACCTACCTTACAATGTCATTGTAAAATATATACAATCACATCATCAAAATCTTGAAGCTATAAAATAATGCAGGATTAATTCAAAATGTGGAGGCGCAATGGTCCAGTGGTTAGGGCAGCGGACTCGCGGTCGTAGGATTGCAGTTTCGATTCCCAGACCGGGCATTGTGAGTGTTTATTGAGCGAAAGCACCTAAAGCCCCCACGAGGCTCCGGCAGGGGATGGTGGCGAACCCTGCTGTACTCTTTCACCACAACTTTCTCTCACTCTTTCTTCCTGTTTCTGTTGTACCTGTAATTCAAAGGGTCAGCCTTGTCACTCTGCATCATGCTGAATCTCCCCGAGTTTCTGCCAGCTCACCACCACACTGCCTTCTGCCAGCTCGCTGCACACTGCCTTCTGTGCATGCATGCTTATAGTTGGTACTGTTGTGGTCACATGATCGAAGTTTGAGCCTGATCGCACCAATTTTCTTTCTGGCTTTACAGTATAACCACTGCCGCTTCTCTAGCAATGTGCACCAAAGAAGAACAAAGAACAGTGATCCGATTTCTCTGGTTGAAAGGTATGTCAAGTGCTGAAATACAACGGAGGCCTTTAGTACAATATGGGGACAGTGCACTACCACGTAGAAGTGGGTATGAGTGGATCGAGAAGTTGGCCAGACAAGCGTGACACCCAGAGGGAGCAGGATGCATGTCAACCTCCATCACTGATGAGAAGATTCAGCAAGCTCAAGAGATGGTAATGGTGAACCGATTCACCATTACCATTTCTTGGATTGCTGCTCTTTGATTTTCTTTGGTGCACATTGCTAGTGGAGCAGCCATGCTTGCACTGTAAATATCTCTGCATCCAACTTATTACTTACCTCTGCATCCAAATCTGTCACACTATTTTCACTTTGTGCACTTATTCACACACCCACCTTTGCTCCTCTTCTGTCCTCTTCTGTCTCATATTCACTTCCTACCTGGACCTCACCTCTCTCTCTCTCTCTCACTTTCCAGGTGGGCAAGCCATGTGTCTCCCTCTTTGAGACACCTGCTCCTCTCCCTCTGTCATAATTTCTTATTCTTCCAGTGCATACCCTGCTCTGTTGAGGGGTCTTATTTTCTGGGTACTTGGCAACCTCACTGGTGCTGGTGCTACGTAAAAACCCCCTAGTATTTTCTGATAAGAGGGGTTAGCATAAAGAAGGGCATCCAAATGTTGAGACCCTGCCAAAACAGACACAGGACCTGATGGCGCCATCTGGTTTGTCTGTTCTTATCAAATTATCCAACCCATACCAGCATGGAAAAAAAAAAGGGATGTTAAATGATGATGATATTTCCAATGAGTTAACTTGGGATCCCTTGACAACAGTGTAACCTTCATTTAACTAAGGTATCTTCAACCATATGAGTAGCTGGTGGAGTACCCCTCGTTGAGTAATTACTACTTCTGAGGTTTTGCTACCTAGAAAACCTATGTAACATAGATTTTACCAGTTCCGTTCCCTATTTGGATTTTTGTTCACATACACAGCAACCCCAATTGCTAACATGTGAACCATGAAATAACTTTTTTCAGTTTATCGAACTTCGATATGGGAAACATTTACAACTTTCTGCATCAATAAACCGCTATTGTTCCCCGAAAGTTGCTTTTTATACATTCTGCAGACTGCTTGAAGCCTAATAACTCCCTACACCTGGCTTCAGGCTTAATAACTCCCTACACCTGCATCCTTGGGTCTTACCTTTACATATCATTATATATATATATATATATATATATATGTACAGGGTGTGGCAGAAAGGTTGCCCTGGTTTCAAAGGTCAATCATTTGATATTGGGGCAACGTTTCTGCTGCACCGTGTGTATATCTATATATATAATATATATATATATATATATATATATATATATATTCTTTTATTCTTTTACTTGTTTCAGTCATTTGACTGTGGCCATGGTGGAACACTGCCTTTAGCCAAACAAATCAACCCCAGGACTTATTCTTTGTAAGCCCGGTACTTATTCTATTGGTCTGTTTTGCCGAACCACTAAGTTATGGGGGATGTAAACACACCAGCATC
>NC_069007.1:20967000-20968585 GCF_001194135.2 Octopus bimaculoides
TTTGGAAATATTGGACTGCTATTTCTAACAGGTCAAACAACCACAGCCAGGCCCTTCCCTTTTTGGCTTTTGATTTTGTGTAATAAAAGTTGCTACGTCTGCTGTCAGGAGGAGGAGGAGGTGGTAGTGAGAAGGAGTAGGAGAAAAATACATGAAACGCTGCTAATTGCTGAATTCATGTTGGTGGCGGCTGGAGGGGTGACAGAAGAGTTGTGATATACATTTCTGTTTTTTTTTAAATGGATTCTTCCACATTGAAAATAGAATCTCCACCCACATCACAACGATATTTTTGTTCCCCGTTCTTTTTTTTTTTTATTTCTTTTCATTCAAATTCTTATTCATACATGTCCCACATTCCAATCCCTTCTTCCCTGGGCTTCCCCTTTTTACCCACAGTGCACTTTCCTCCTCTCTATTTCTTTCTTCCCCTCCCACTCTGCATCTTTTTTTAGTCGTCTGCTTGTCTGCCTGCCTGCCTCTTTATATATTTTTCTGTCCTGCATTTCTCCCTCCTTTGTTCTCCTGTTTATCCCTCTTTGATCTTCTCTCTGCCCTCTTGTCATCTCATTCTATTTCTTTCCTCCCTTTTGTCCTTTATCTTATACTTGTTTCACTCATTAAATCTGCTGCCATGCTGGAGCACCTCTCTAGAACTTGTATTTTTCAAGTCCCACATTCATTCTGTTAGTCTTTATGGTGTCAAGCAGTGGTTGGGAACAAAGGCACAGATATATATATTCTTTTACTTATTTCAGTCATTTGACTGTGGCCATGCTGGGGTACCGCCTTTTAGTCAAAGAAATTAAGCCCTGGACTTATTCTTTGTAACTTTCTAGGTGCAATCCCATGGTCATTCGTGACCGAAAGGGGTCACCCTTCATGATGGAGTTATGTTGGATTGTTGGTATGGCTGTTTTTGTATATGTGGAATAGTATTATAACACATACTTTTGATATATATATACATACATACACACACACATATATATATATATATACATATACATACACACACATACATACATACATATGTGCGTCTGTGTGTATACATGTGTTTATGAGTATATATATGTATACATATGTGTGTATATACAAATGTTTAGGTGCATGCATGAGTATATATATAAATATATATACTTCTGTATACATGTGTACAGGTGTATGACTATATAAGTGTGTGTGTGTGTGTGTGTGTGTGTGTTTTATTTGTTACCAATTTTTAATCTTTCTCTCTCTTTTTTTTTCTCTTACTATGCAGTTCTCTTCATCTCAGCTGTTTCCATGAAATGTCCAAAGACATCTACAAAGAGATCATAAGCAATTCCTGTCGCCACATCTGTAAGCTGAACTTGAACCACTGTTACTGGCTTCCGGCTCAAGTTGTTACCGAAATGGTGCTCAAGTGCCAGAAAGTCACCGACCTGCACCTGATCGAATGCAAACTCCGATCTCATCAACTCGTTCAGATTCTTGCAAAGAACCAACTGATCCGGGTATTTTCCTGCTCAATCGCCAGCATCACAGACATAACGGAACAAGTTATGCGGAACAAGGCGGCACAGAATACACTCTGGCACCTGAA
>NC_069007.1:20968736-20978354 GCF_001194135.2 Octopus bimaculoides
GTAATCTAGAGAGTTTACGCGTTCTGGGCACGCCACATAGGGGATTACCAAAAGACATGCTCAGTCCGCTCATTTTGAATGTAAATAACTTCCAGAGAATCAAAGAACTTGCAATAAACGATGCCGCCGATCCGGCCGCTCGGATTTTCTTCTTCGGAACTTTATTGGAATTATGTAAAGTAGACCTTCATCTGAAGACTCTGTTGAAGCCGATGGCAAACCTGACAACCAAGCCATATTTTGCAAATATTTTCAAAAACATGTCAGAGATGGAGAACTTGGATTTGTCTCGGTCTAACATCGAGGTTCCAATGGATATGATTAAATGGGAAGAAGCAGTCAATTTGCGACATTTGAACTTATTAGAGAACATCAAAATCAATAGTGAACAGTTGTCCACGTTAGCTGGTTTGTGTCCACACATTGTTAGCCTCAATCTTCAATACTGCATCTCATCTTTCCAAGCAGTATGTTACCATTTTCATTTTTGACTTTGTTTTTGTATGTTTCTATATGCAGATACACACACATACACACTCTACATAAGTGTGCATACACATACATTCATTATTGACATAAACTCACACTCATAATTTCTTAATTACATAAACACACTCATATGCACACACACGCTCACTCACTCCCACACACATTTATTTATATGTTCCCCTTGTTATTTGTATCTCTTGATTTGGTTTCTTGTGTACCACTAATTGTATTTAATTACACTGTAAACTAGATATTTTTTTTATGAGTTTATTGAGCACTCTCACAAACTGCTCTGCAAAATACAGCTAGTTGTATTTTGTGAAGTATCTTATTTGAGAGCTGTCTTATTCAAGAGTGCTTGTGCAGATCCATTTTTATGAATATATGTACACATACATACATGCACATATAAAAAATATAAACACACACACACACACACACACACACACACACACACACACACACACACACATACATCTGCATCATGTGTTTTGCTCATGTTCGTATATGTACATATAATTATTTATGGGATTTCAGAGATTTTTGACACCAAACTTCGTTTGTGGAGTTGTAAGTTCATAAGTTGAAATACATGTTCTTTCTGTGAATCATATGATGTCACAATGGTTTTTCTGTGAATCATGTGAAGTCACAAGTATGTGCTATGCATATTTATCTGTGTAGGTAGGGATTCCAACATAAGTTCATGGGAGTATGTGTCTTTAATGCATAACATACATATAATCAATATCCAAAAACTTGTCCAAGTTGGATTGATAGCAAAGTGGGTAGGGATTTATGCTTGAAATTTCAAAGTATGAACTGTTGCTTGTACATGCATGGGGAGAAGGTTTCCTCCCTAATATTCAAAACATTTTCTATTGATGTTATATTTAATTTTTCCATGATAGAGAATTTACTGTCCCGTCCCCTATATTTGGTTTCCTTTTCTATGATTCTCCAGTTTGTATGGGGCTGGGGTTTGTTCATGTTTCTCTCTTTCAGTGTTCATACAATTTGGATAAAGATTTGTTTCTTTTGTTTGGTCTTTGAATGAAGTCAAATGCTGTGTATATCTCTCCTTGAAGGTGTTTCCTGTCATTCCAGTGTAAGTTTTTGTTGCTGGCCTTGTGCACTGGTTCTTTTTTCTGGGACCTGTAGTTCAGGGGACAGTTGGTGGAGATCTACAATTACAGGATCTTTTGTAGGTGTTCCTAATGTTGTTATTCTCATTGTGATTGAAAAATCATCGATCCTCTGTTGGGGAGGCAACTATAGCTAACTTTAACCGTATTTCTATTGAAGATCTTGCAGTATTTATGTGAATGCAGGGAGTGAGTACCTACGATCTTCAGAAATTCTCTAGCTATATTTCTAGGCGCAGTCATGTTGTATGGAGGATTATCCATACAGCAAAGATACACACAGACACACACACTGATGATAGGCTTCTTCACAGTTTCCATCTCTCAGATTCATTCATAGGGCATTGTCTTTCTCTGGGCTATACTTGAAGACAATCGCCCAAGATGCTGCTCAGTGGGACTGAGCCATGCTTGAGCCTATAAATATTTTATGAATTTGTTTGTCAGCCTTGTGTAGTCCCCCCTACTTCCATTGCACAATTCTTCTTTGTATCATTCTAATTTTTAACTCCCCCCTATATTGCCAGCCCTCCCTCCCTTCCACTACATACTAACTGACTCATGTCACACACTGCTTCTCACACAAATTCTCTCCATCTCTTTCTCTCTCTTCTCCCCTCACCTCATTCTTTGCGATCACCACTTTTACTTCCTGTTTTTTTGTAGTCTTTATAATGGATTGATGTCAGTATAAAACTCTGTGTGTGTGTGTGTGTGTGTGTGTTTGCTGAACCACTGTGGTCAGACCTCCAAGCTTAAAGCGAGGGATCCAGGGATCCGATTGTATGGTCCGACTCCCACATTAAAATTACTAAGCACAAACAGGAAGACTGCCAGAATCTTGTTCAAAGATCAGTTTACGTAGCCACATGAAAGCATTCTGCCCTTCCTCTTCATCTTTGGACATGAAGGACTGGCTTCCTCCTCCTCCTCATCATATATATATACATAATATATACAGGCAGATATAAAGTAGTGTTGTGTCTTCATTAATTTATTTATTAAGCTAAGGTTATTTTAGGAATATTTGCCTGTGCATTCAATTAATGTAAACATACAATACAGCTGCAGTTGTAACAGAAATGTATGGTAGTCAATAAGGGCAAAAATATTGCTGACGATGACACTGCATAAATAAATAATATTATAAATATTCCCCATATTGCACACAGGTGCTGGCGTGGCTGTGTGGTAAGAAGCTGGGTGATTCCGGGTTCAGTCCCACTGCGTGGCACCTTGAGCAAGTGTCTCTTTGAGCTGACCAAAGCCTTGTGAGTGGATCTGGTAGATGGAAACTGAAAGAAGCCTGTCGTGTATATGTGTGTGTATGTGTGTGTCATTGTGTTTGTATTTGTACCCCACCATTGCTTGACAACCATGATGATGATGACTGTCATAAGTAGGGTCTTGCATTTCTAATCTTCCAAACGTATCTGGTTATGGGGAAATATTATCTTGCATGGCAACAGGTGGGCGTTGGCAACAGGAAGAGCATCCAGGCGTAGGAAATAAGTGTCGATAAATTCTGTCTGACTCATGTGACCATGGAAAAGTAGACATTAAAGCGACGATGATGATGATGATGATATACACCTCTGTATTTTTGTGTGTTTCTATATGTGTATGTATATGCGTGTGTGTGTGTGTGTGTGTGTGCTTGTATATGTGTTTCTTTGTCTGTGTGCATCTGTGTGTATATATATATAAATATATATATATATATATATATATGTATAATTATGTATAATTATGTGTGCATACATATGCATTTGTATGTATATCATCATCATCATCATCATCATCGTTTAACGTCCGCCTTCCATGCTAGCATGGGTGTGTGAATCAATGTGTGTGTGTGTGTGTGGATATATATGCATTTCTATGTATGTGTGTATATCTACATGAGTTGTGTGTATTTGTATGTCTATATATGTGTGTGTGTATATGTGTGTGTGTATGTGTGTGTGTGTATATATATATATATATATATATATATCTTGTTTTGCACGTATGTGTTCACCTGTGTGTGTGTGTGTATGTATGTACGTATACGGAATGTGTTGTGTGTGTTGAATGTGTTTTCGTGTGTGCGTGCGCGCAAGTGTATATATATATTTCCATATATATTTTTGAACAAGAATTGATTTTGTTTTTTCCTTATTCTTTCTCCCCTGTGACTTTAATTTCCAAACTATTTGTGACATTCCAAGAGAAATGTCTCTATTAATAAACCAGTTAAGACTGGTGTTGATGACTACAAAAACCAGTTTAAACCAGTGTAGTTTTACATTACAAAACTAGTGTGAACTGGTATTGTTGACTATAAAACTGGCTTAAAACACTTTCAATCTTTAAATTCTTTCGTCACCAATTTTCTCCACAACTAATGAATATTTACAATTAATTCTTTTAGATGTGCATTCACCACTACTACTACTACTTCTAGTTCTTCTTAATCTTCTTAGCCTCCTCTTTTTCTTCTTTTCCCTTTCCTTCTTCGTTGCTGTCTTCTTTTCTTTTATCTCTTTTTCCTTTTCCTTCTTTTTCCTTTTCGCGTCCTTTTTCTTTCTTTTTTTTCATTTTTTCATTTTCATCTTTTCCACCTCCTTCTTCTGTGCCTTCTCCTTTTTTTCTTCTCGTTCTCTTTCTCCTCCTCCTCCTCCTCCCCTTCCTCTTTTTCTTTGCCTCGCCTTTTTTTCCTGTTTGTCTATCTACCCCTCCTCCGCCTCCTCTCACTAAACATAACAACACCACCAACAACTAAAGCTAAACACTCTCCATTATTCACCGAAATCTTCCGTTGTCCAGACGTGATTCTTTTGTTGTGATGGACCTACGTCTTTGATTAGGTTTCTTTGAAGAACAACTGTCTTGATAATTAAATCTTTATTAACTAACGATATATCTCAAAGCAAGTGCCTCCATAAACGATAGCCTCTCATACGGTGCTTATCAAACTTTCTTTTAATTATGGTCCCCTTTTCTTTCACAAATACATTTTCAGTTCCCACTTCCGTTGCTATGATTGAAAACCCTACTCCCATCCATGGTTCAGTCCCACTGCATGGCACCTGGGACGTGTGTGTTTTCTGGGGCCACTGGTCAATCAGTTCCTTGTGAGTCAATTTGTTAATCAATTGAGTGTAGAATGTTATCCCAGATCAGTGATCAGCAAATTGGTGAATAAACAAAGCTACATGTAATATCTCCAGGAATAATCTAATGACTGTGGATGGCAAAAGTGGTGGGGTGTTGATAAACAAAGTACCAGTCATGTACTGGGGTTGTTTTAATTGACTTACCGCTTCCTTTAGAATTGCTGGCCTTGTGCTTCAATTAAAAACCATTATTGCTATTAAGATGGCAGTTTGCCTTAACATGGCGGACAAAATGCCTGGTTGTATATTGTCCATCTTTACGTTCTGAGTTCAAATTCCACTGAGGTCGACTTTGCTTTTCATCCTTTCGAGGTTGATGAAATAAGTGCCAGTTGTGCACAGGGGTGGGGGTTGTGGTGGTGGTTGTGGTGGTGGTGGAGTCGATGTAATCAACTTAATCCCTCCTCCCAAATTTCAGGCCTTGTGCCTATAATAGGAATGTTATGATGGCAAACTGACTGAACCAGTTAAAGCATCTGAACAGAGCTGTGGAGTCGAAACAAAGAACTTCCACTCCGACTCCTCTATGGAATTAAATGATTGTCGTCTATTTTATCGCCTCCAACCCCAATTACCCCTTAATTGGTTCTGGGTCTGACTCTGCAGCCCTACATCTGACAAAGTGCTTAGTATCATTACATCTGGCACTTTACCTCCTGAGTTCAAATCCTACCAAAGTCAGCTTTACCTTTCATTCTTCTAGGGTCGTTAAAATAAGATACTGGTCAAGAATTAGAGGTTGATGTAATCGAATAATCCCCTCCTACAAATTTCAGTCCTTGGCCCTTTGAAAGAAGGGATTATAAACACAGCTAGCTGCCAGAAGTGTTAGAGCATTGCAAAGAATTACTTTGCAATATTCGCTTCAACTCGTTACGTTCTGAGTTCAAATTCTGCCGAGGTTGACTTTGCCGTTCGTCCTTTTGGGGTCGGTAAATTAAGTACCAGTGAAACACTGGGGTTGATGTAAATGACTAGTCCCCTCCCCCAAATTTCAGGCCTTGTGTCTTTAGTAGAAAGGATTGCTGTTATTGTTAAGATGCTTCAGATAATATTTAAGGGCATTTTTTCTGGCTTTTTGTTCTGAGTTCAAATTCCACCAAGATCAACTTCACCTTTCATCCTTTTGAGGTTGATAAAACAATTAGCAGATGAGAATTGGGGTCAATGTAATCAACAATCCTCTGCTCCCGTCCCCAAATTTCTGGCCTTGTGCCTATAGCAGAAAGAACTATCATTATTATTATGATGATGATGATGATGAATGGGGTTGTGGATTAGAAGAATTGTTGTTTTGCAGTATTTGTTCTTTCTTTTTACATTCTTGGTTCAAATCCCACCGAAGTTAACTGTGCTTTTAATCCCTCACAAGTTGATAAAGATAAAATACCAGTCATATACTGGGGAAGGGGGGGGGGCTCAGTATAAAAACACTATTGTGTCACTACTTGCGCCACAAGACCTGATTTCTCTTCATCCGTAATTGATTATGAGCTAACGAGAGAGAGAGCTCGTATGTGGTTGGTTTATCTGCTAGAAACAGCAGCCAGATCTCCCTCGAATCACTCTGCGCCGTGAAGGACACACTGGATGTGTGCCCCTAGGTAAACTATGCCTTCCTCTCTCTCCCTGCATGGAAGGAAAATAAACATTGGAAAAGTACTGGATGGTCACAGCTGGAGTGTCTCTGATCATGTATTTGCTTCAGCGGGCGTGGGGGGAGGGGGGGTCACCTGTAACTATAAGATAACTACTTCTTCATTATCATCATGATAGTTAACGATAATTATTGGCATTGTCATCATCTCTATTGATATCGTCATTACCACCACTACCACTTCCGTCATCACTGCCATCATCACCATCACTACTGTCATCACCATTATCGTCATCATCATCATCATCGTTGTCGTCGTCGTCGTCATCACCACTACATCATCATTGTCGTCATCATTGTGCATACACCCACCACCGCTCCTAATCGTCATCACCACCACCACCATCACCGCTATCATTGTTGTCACTAGCATCATCATTTTTGTCGTCATCGTTCATCATCTTTGGTGTCATCATCGTTATCACGCATACACCCACCATCACCATCATCATCATCATCATCATCATCATCATCATCATGATAGATGTCAGATGTCCCTAAACGACCAACAAATGATTTTTATCTCTAAACATTATTATTTAAATGTAATCCTGCTTATTATCGCAGACAAATGTAACACTGTGCATGTGCGTGTGCATGTGAGTGCGTGTGTGTGTCTGTGTGTGTGTGTGTGTGTGTGTCCCTCGCACCCCTCCCTGCCATCTCTGTTTTCTAATCTCTAAGTGTCTTTGTATTCCACTGAGATCTCCGTAGCTTGGTGCAGTTACGGAAAAAATCAATAGAATTATGTTCAGACTGCTATGACTCACGCATGCACACACACACACACACACACACACACACACACACACACTGATACGTACAAAAACACATAAGTGACATGTGCAGAATCACACATTTGTCTAGCACACATACACACACATACATCAATACATACATACACACTTCTTAAATGTGCACTGTCACATGCATACACATATTGATACATATACACACACACACATCTGTACGTGTATGTATATACACACACACACACACTCACGTGCACACACGTGTCTATATATGTATATATATATATAACAGAGAAAGAGAGTGTGAGATGCATGCACACACACACACACACACACTCACATACACTAATATGCAATGGGCTTCTTTCAGTTTTCATTTTCTAAATCCACTCACAAGGCTTCGGTTGTCCTGAGGCTGCAGAAGATATTTATTTACCAACGGTGCCAAGCCATGAGATTGAATACAAAACTCTAGGGTTACTGACACCTTCACACACACACACACACAGCATGTGCATACATACATGTACCTGTACACGTGCACATTACTGATATAGTTTACAGCTGTCTTTGCAAGCATGTTCTGTGCTTTTTGCTTATTGTTTTTGCTGCGTTGGAGCCTTAAGCAGATGTAAACACCATCTAAGCACTTTCACCTTTGACCCAGTGAAACATCGAGTATGTGGCAACTGGAGGGTGGGGGAGATAGGGATGGAATTACATGAAATGAACTTTAGGGTAAGTCAAAATATTTTGTGACATATATTCTAACTTTTAAAGGCAAATTCACTGCTGTTTATTTAAAAGGTGTAACTAAAAAAAAAGGCCTTTTTTGCTCAGTAACGGACTCCTGGATGTGTTTCTGGCTCCTTAACCTTCTTCAGTAGAAGATACCAAAGAGAGACAACTGTGAGCAGATTCTAAAGCCATAGCTTTATTTTGGCACAGTCAATGTCATTGACTGATTGTACTTGCAGACCACTTAGAATAGATACAGCATCATTGGTGCCAAGCAGTGATGAAGAGCGAACAAAGATAAAAGAAATTTGTGTGTATCTTTTGTTAAATATGTCACAAAATGTTGTAAACATTAATGAGAGGATCGAAGAAGAAAATGTCAGGGCTTCCTGAAGGATGTCCCTTGTAATATTTGCTTAACCCTGAGTTACAGATACTCTCTTCATCAGGGATTGGTTTGTTGGTTAACTCAGTAAGGAACAAGGAAGACATGGAGAAAATATTGTTGTTGAGCAATTATCCTCTACAGGTGCAAGCGTGGCTGTGTGGTAAGTAGCTTGCTTACCAACCACATGGTTCCAGGTTCAGTCCCACTGTGTGGCACTTTGGCCAAGTGTCTTCTACTATAGCCTCCGGCTGGCCAAAGCCTTGTGAGTGGTTTTGGTAGACGGAAACTGAAAGAAGCCCATCGTATATATATATATATATATATATATATATAGATATAGGGCAGGGAATCGTTTTTTGTTCTGTGTGTGCCATAAATATCGCCATCCGTTAGAGAAAAAATTTGTAGTTTGGAATCAGTAGTTCTTTGACTGCTATTTCTAAATTCTCAGTATGTTGGAGAAGCAACTCGTGCTAATCCCTGTATATTTATGATTATATATATAAATATGTTTGTGTGTCTGTTTGTCCCCTCCCACCATTGCTTGACAACCGATGCAGGTGTGTTTACGTCCCCGTATCCTAGCGGTTCGGCAGAAAGAAACCGATAGAATAAGTACTAGGCTTACAAAGAATAAGTCCTGGTGTCGATTTGAGTTGACTAAAGGCAGTGCTCCAGCATGGCCACATTCAAATGACTGAAACATGAAAGAATACCAATATATGTCAGTGCTTGTGTGCCTACTGTGTGTGTGGATGCAGACATTTATGTACCTGTGTGTGTATTTGTATACATGTCAGGGAGTGGATGTACATGTGTATTAGTGTGTGTGTGTGTATGTGTACGTTTATATGAGTCTGTATGTACATATATATATATATATATGGGTGGGGGATGTATATGTTTATTAGTGTGTGTGTGTGTGTTAGCACATTTGAGTGTGTGTATACATAACTGTCAGTGAATATGTCTATGTGGGGGTGTGTCTCTCTTTCTCTCTCTGTGGGGGAGATGCACAGAGATATAAGTGTCAGTGACTGTGTGTGTGTCTGTATGTATCTCTCTCTCTCTCTCTCTCTCCCAAACACTCACACAATTATACATGTATGCACACACACACACACACACACACACACACACACTCTCTCATTATGCTGGTGTCCCTTCCCTCTGCCCCCTTGCAGCTGACTGACTGAGTTAACAATAGGGTGTTGATTAGCTGATGATGGTGATGGTGTGGGAACAATGGGTGTGTCATGTTGATGACAAAGCTGGTGGTAGTGGTGGCATC
>NC_069007.1:20978965-20980100 GCF_001194135.2 Octopus bimaculoides
GCTAGAAAGTCTCTAACCTGGTTGTTGCCTCGCCAGTTGGAAATAGCAGCTAAGTCTTCTTCCTTAAAGGAAAAAGAAAGAAAAAAAAGGAAGGATTCTTTTTTTTTGGATAATATATTTCGAAATGTGCTATTTTTGATTAAAAGACCAGGGTAGATGGGTGGGTGAAGACTTGGATCATAGGTCAACTGGATCCAGACTGACCTGGGGTTAAATAACGACAGTCATCACTCTCTCTTTCTCCCCCCTCTCCTTCTCACCCCTCTCTTTTTTTCTTTCTAAAAAAAAAAAAACCACCAGGGAAGTTCCTAGAAATAGCAGCCATACCCCCTCTCCGCCATTCACACTCTATCTTAAAATACAAAAGACAACAAACAATATTGTCATGGTCGACATCATCATCCTCATCGTTTTAACAACCTCTTTTTCTATGCTTGCAAATATCAGACATAATTATGTTGAGCAAGATATTCTACAGCTGCGTAATGCTCTTCCAGTTGCCAACCTTCACCTATTTCCAAATAAGGTCATATTTCCCCACGATCAGACATGTTTTTATGGAATGATTGGAAACGAAGGGCACCATTTATATCATCATCATTTAACGTCCTCCTTTCATGTTGCCATGGATCGGGTGGTTCGACAAGAGCTGGTAAGTCATAAAGCTGCTCTGGCATAGTTTCTATAAGCTGGCCGTTGCCAGTACCCGCCCGACTGGCCCTCGTGCCGGTGGCACGTAAAAAGCACCCACTACACTCTCGGAGTGGTTGGCGTTAGGAAGGGCATCCAGCTGTAGAAACACTGCCAGATCAGATTGGAACCTGGTGCAGCCCATCTGGTTTCACCTGTCCACAGTCAAATCGTCCAACCCATGCTAGCATGGAAAGCAGACGTTAAACGATGATGATGATGATTTGTTTTTGTTTTTTTATTTTCTAATTTTCACTTTTCTGTTTTCTTTTTTATTTTATCCAAGCTGTAACATCGTAATTAATTATCTAATTTTCCTTCGTTACAGGGCAAAAATAATTATCCATTACAAGAAGATTTGAAAGGTTTACAAGCATTAATCTCTTCCTGTCGGCATTTGACACACTTAAATTTGAGCGGCATCCACTCCCATTATCTTCGTCAC
>NC_069007.1:20980608-20985435 GCF_001194135.2 Octopus bimaculoides
TTCTGGATTATTTTTCCTGTTTTTTTTACTTAACTTTTGAGAGCGGTCGAGTTTATTTTTAGTATTCTCGTTTGTGAGAGCAGTCGAGTTTATTTCAGATATTCACATTTTAAAAATCATCTCCGGCTAATCGTTGAGAGGACGTTGGTGTTGGCCTTGGCAGAAGTTTGCCCTCTCTACGTGCTCTTATTATTATTATTACCATTTAGATGGTAAATAAAGCAGCACACTGGCAGAATCATTACTATGCAAGGCAAAAAAATAAAATGCTTAGTAGCATTTCTGCTGGTTTTACATTCTGAGTTCAAATGCTGGTGAGGTCAGCATTGCCATTCATCTTTTCGGGGTCGATAAAATAAATACTGGTTGAGCACTCCTCCTCCCTAAAATTGCTGGCCTTGTGCCAAAATTTGAAACCAATAATGAAATGTCCCCTTTTTTTCTCTTTGCTTAGGTTTGAAGTCCCTGGCCCTTTCATCCTGTGCTGTTGTCCATAAACATTCTGATACCAGAGAACATACGTTCAATATCAAATTAGATGAAGTACCGGCCAAGAAACGCCGCATGTCTTGGATGGAAGCAAATAGTCCCTTCGTAAGTGGTCTTTGTCCTTATCATTGTATGTAAAACTCTCTTAGGGGACTGAGAAAACCCGCTAATTAATTTGATGGCAGGTCAAGTCCAGTGCAGGGACGTGTGTAATTGCAGCCTGTCACTGCGTCCACTGTTTGTTGGTATTTGTTCTGGTCATCTTAGATAACCCTCTCAACAGTATCCCAGTTGGTCCCCGTTTCTGCAAGATAAATTCCTCATCTACTGTGACCCCGAGGCATTTGGCTGACCAACTGGAGCCATCACTCAAGCTGGGTCCTCAGAGAACAGAACACGGTACACCGGGTTTAACTTGGAAACTCAAGCAACATGCTCAAAGAGTCTCAGTTGAGGCTCCCAAATCATATAAGTGACAGGATGCATTCCAGTTTTTGAGTAAAGTTGTTGATTGAATATGAAATCTGACCAGGAGAAACCCAGTGATGCTCGTTTACAACTACCATATGATGTCATGGCCAGGAGACATCACACACACATGTATATACAATGGGCTTCTTTCAGTTTCTGTCTACCAAATCTACTTAGAAGGCTTTGATCAACCTTGGGCTGTAGCAGTAGACACTTACCCAAGGTGCTGCACAGTGGGACTGAACCCAAGACCATATGCTTAGGAAGCCAGCTTCTTAACCACACAGCAATGCCTGAACCTAAACAGCAAGTCAACCACAATGAAACTCGAACTTGCAGTCTTCTGGTTCAAAGATAGAGGCCTTATCTATTAGGATATTTATTTTTTTATTCAATTATGCATTTCAGCTGAAAAGCTATGGCCATGCTAGGGCACTACCAGTAAATAAATGGTGCCAGGAATCAAACCTTAGGCCACCTGGGTGAAAGCCAGGAATCCTTATAATTTTTCCCCCTCTTTCTTTTGCAGTCAGAGCTTTCCTCTGATGTGAACCTCTACTCTACCGATTCTCTGTCATCTGGGGCAACAACCAACTCCAGCTGCCAAGATTTGGAAACTTTGGTTAAAGGATGCCCCAACATGGAACATTTTGAACTCATCACACCCAACTTCTATTCAGTTTTCCATAAAGTTCTTGGAATGTGTACGAGGGAACAGAATTTTTATGCTTGGTATGTATTGTCTTTTTATATTTCTGTTTTAAAATATTTTAACCTTTTTTGTTATCATATTTCTGTCGAAATACACTGCTTTGTTTCAAATAATTTTGGGAATATTGAAGAATTTAGAAAAATAACTTTGACATTATTAAAGCCTTCATTACCATATTTCTGTTGAAATACACTGCTTTTGTTTTGATTAATTTTGAAAATAATGAAGACTTCAGTCAAATAACTGTCATTGTTAAATTGGTGTTTGGAACACAAATTAACAATTTTAATGGAGGGCTTTGTTTAAAATCTCTGTAACCCTTTCATTACCATATATCTGTTGAAATGAACTGCCTGTGATTCAATTAAGTTTGGTAATCTTTCATCTTTTACTTGTTTCAGTCATTCTTGACTGTGGCCATGCTGGGGCACCATCTTGAAGGGTTTTAGTCGAATAAATCGACCTCAGGACTTATTTGTTTAAGCCTTATTCTATCGGCTTCTTTTGCTGAACCACTAAGTTATGGGGATGTAAACACACCAACACTGGTCATTGAGCAGTGATAGGGGACAGACACAAAGACACATGCACACACACACACACACACATGATGGACTTCTTTCAGTTTCCGTCTCCCAAATCCACTCACAAGTCATTGATTGGCCTCAAGCTATAGTAGAAGACACTTGCCCAAGGTGCCACGCAGTGGGACTGAACCCAGAACCATAATGCTAAGCAGATGTTTGAGACATAAAATTAATGCAAAATTTTGAAGGGAAGTTTTACTTCAGATCCCCTTAAAACTGGAAGTTTGTAGTATAGAATCAGGGGCTGTCTCAGGTGGATTGATATCGAAAGGGTTCAACCCTTGGTTGAGGCTGTTGACCAAGAGGGGCACCTCATTCTTTGAATGTCTTGTGAGGACATATATACATGATCAGTCAACTTTCAGGAACCAAATTCCTTCTGGATGGTCATAACTGGAATATGAACATGTCTGTTAATAGGCCTACTGGATCAGAGCTGGCATGATAGCCACTACATGGTCTTTTGACCTGCTAGAAATAGCCACCATACTATTAAACCACACTGTCCAACCCATGCACGTATGGGAAAGTGGACGTTGAACGATGATGATAATGATTAAACCCATGTCTATATATAATGTTATACGAGTACCTCCCTTTGTTGTTATACGAGTACCCTTTTGTTGTCTACAAGTACCTTTCCATTGCTACATGAGTACCCTTCTATTATATCTTCAGTGAACCCTCCCGCCAGTTACACGAAAGTCAGTTAACGTGGATTGGTCACTGGAAAAATCTTCGTTATCTTCAATTAACTGGAATTCCAGGTTCGTTAAATTTCTGTTCCACTGGTTTTTGTCTTATTCTTCATTTTCACCAGAAAATTTTTGTTCTTTAAATGGTAGGTGGTCAGTTTATTCCATGTTTTCAGTGGGATGTGGTCAGTTATATTCATTTTCCTTTTATGTGGGGAATCAGTTGATTCCATATTTTTCATGAGAGTTGGTCAGTAAAAGGCAGCAGGAACTAAACTGAGTCTTATCTCAACAAGACTCAGCTTAGCTTCTGCTGTCATGATGAAGCTAAACACCATATGGAAAAACAGTTTCATTAGTTTTCCAGCAAGAATCAGAGTATACGAGTCTCTGGTGACTTCGATTGTGAGAGTTGGACTCTTACAGCTGACTAGGAGCAGAGAATCCAGCCATTTGAACACAAGTGCTTCAGAAGGCTACTACACATCTCAACCACAGAGCACGAAACAAACAGCTTTTTCAGGCACCAAGTCACCAAATACTCTGGCTGAGTGGAACCACTCCTTGTGTTAGTGAAAAGACAAAAGCTTGTATAGCAGAGTCACATCTTCTGCCTCAACTCCTTGTCAAAAACCATTTTTTTTTTTTGTTTTTTCTTCTTTCAGAAATTCGTCTTGGAACCAGCCTGGTCTCTATTTGTAAACACTGCATCCACTTAGAAAGACTTCATCTGGCTCAGCTAGGTTTACCTGGTCACATTACATACCATTCTAACCTATGTAAAGCATTAACCCATTGCAAACAGCTGAAAGATTTCAGGTAAAATTCATTGCAGGTTAAAATGATGATGGTCTTTGTGTGTGTGTGTGTGTGTGTGTGGAATATATAAAACCATAATGTCAGGAGGTATGAGGAGTGAATATATATTTATTTAACCATGTGACTTCCATGGGGTTACAGCTGTTTCGCAACCTTCTTCATGTAGTGTTGATTTCAGTATGGAAGATATTATTTATACATGTTTGCATTAATATGTATGAATGGTTGAATAAATATACACTCACCTCTCATACCTCCTAACGTTACTCATATATATGAAACATAGTGTGTGTGTGTGTTTATGTGTGTGTATATATATATATATATATATACACGCATGGGTGTCTGTGTTTATATATATATATATGCATAGGTGTTTGTTTATATATATATGCATGTGTATATATTTGTGTTTCTATATATAATATACATACATACAGGCACATGTATAATGTGTATATGTGTATATATATATATAAACGTGTTTTTGTATATATATACCATCACACTATCACTCCCCCCCCCCCTATTGTATCTTTGTATCTTTTAATTCTTCATTTTTTTTTGTCCTCCACAGAATAGAACAACCCAACATGAAACTCAATGAAACCTTTTTCCGTTCCTTGTGGAGTTGTCCTGAACTGGAGAGAGTGTGTGTGGCCAGTAACAGGAGTACCTACGATTCCGTCTTGATCGACCAGTTACTGTCTATGGTGAGCACAACACAACTACAGGTTTATAGCCCCAGGACAATCCCGATCCAGTTGATAGATGGTCAAAGCATGCCAGCTGCGACCATCATCCTTTTTTGTCTTTTTTTTTGTTCAGAGACACAGTGTGGCTGTGTAGTAAGAAGCGGTGAGGAGCTGGCAGAAACGTTAGCACCCCGGGGGCGAAATGCTTAGCGGTATTTCGGTCTGCCGTTATGTTCTGAGTTCAAATTGCGCCGAGGTCGACTTTGCCTTTCATCCTTTCGGGGTCGATTAAATAAGTGCCAGTTACGCACTGGGGTCGATCTAATCGACTTAATCCCTTTGTCTGTCCTTGTCTGTCC
>NC_069007.1:20985860-20987025 GCF_001194135.2 Octopus bimaculoides
CCTCTAATGTGTCTCTCTTCCCCCCCCCCAGCTATTCTCTCCTCTCTCTCTTTCTCTCCTCTAATGTTTCTCTCTTTCTCTCCTCTAATGTTTCTCTCTTTCTCTCCCCAGGCTTCCAAGATGATTGTGCTCATGCTGTTTTCCGGAATGTCTCAAGAAAACTGCAAACATTTGCAAAGTTATTTAACAAAGAAGTAAGTACACCTTCACTGTTCTGCTTTTCTTTTCCATTGGTGACTTGGAAAGTCACCTGAGGAGGCGCTTTTGCACCTATAATGCATCGTAATTGTTTGTACAGCATCTCACTTGTAAGGTACCGGTGAGGTGCATGATGTGTCAGTTCGACAGAATTTTGGTAGGCTGTTATTTCCAGCAGCAGCAGTGACCACATAGTTTGTGGATCACGTGTATGTTTGCGAGTTCATTTCCTGAGTTTTTTCATGTCTTTCTTTCTTTATTTTACCTTCTTTCTTACCTTTATAGATACAAACCAAGCCGTCCTGCCTTGTGGATTAACCTTTTCCCTTTACAACACATTGATCTTAAAGACGAGTTGAATTCTATACCAACCAAACATTATGAGGAACTGATGTTACTCAGATCTCGAGTTAGTGTCAAGCCAGTTGACTGGTGAAGCCATTTTAACAGAAACCATAATCATCATCATCTTCATTACTATGATTATTAATAATAATATTATTATTATTATTTATCATTTTTTATATTATTATTGTATTATTTATAGCATTATTATTATTGATATCATATATTATCTGTTATTACTATTAAGGCGGCCATCTGGCAGAACCATTAACACACCAGGTGGAATGCTTGGTGGTATTTCATCTGTCTTTGCATTCTGAGTTCAAATTCCACCAAGGTCGACTTTGCCTTTCATCCTTTCAAGGTCAATGAAATAAGTACCAGTTACACACTGGTCCCCTCCCCCAAAATTTCAGGCCTTGCACCTATAGCAGAAAGGATCATTATTATTATTATTATTATTATTATTATTATTTAGACAACAAGCTGGCAGAATCGTTCGCATGCCCCTATGCAGTTTTCTCGACTTTATGTTCCAAGTTCAAATTCTGCTGAGGTCGACTTTGCCTTTCATCCTTTCGGGGTTGATAAAATAAGTACCAGTTACACACTGGTCCCCTCC
>NC_069007.1:20988269-20988499 GCF_001194135.2 Octopus bimaculoides
ACCAAAACAAAAAAATTTTTTTTTTAATTTCGTCCAAATGGTTCCATAAAGACTTTTATTATCATTATTATTATTATTATTATTATTATTATTATTATTTTTAAGGTGACGAGCTGGTAGAATTGTTAGCACACCGGGCGAAATACTTAGTGGTATTTTATCTGCCTTTATGGTTTGGGTTCAAATGCTGCCAAGGTCGACTTTGCCTTTCATCCATTCGGGGGGGGGGG
>NC_069007.1:20988509-20989509 GCF_001194135.2 Octopus bimaculoides
GGTCGATGTAATCGACTGCCCCCCCCACGCTCCCCCAAATTTCAGGCCTTGTGCCTATAGTTGAAAGGATTATTATCATTATTATTATTATTATTATTATCATCTGTAGCAAGCTGGCAGAATCATTAGCACACCGGGCAAAATGCTTAGCGGCCTTTCATCTGCCTTTATGTTCTGAGTTCAAATTCTGCTGAGGTCAACTTTTCCTTTCTTCCTTTCAGGGTGGATAAAGTCAGTACCAGTTACACACTGGGGTCAATGTAATCGACTTAATCCCTTCCCCCGAATCTGAGGCCTTGTGCTTCCACTAGAAAGGATTATTATTATTATTATTATTATTATTATTAAGGCCGTGAGCTGCTAGAATTGTTAGTATGTTTGACAAAATGCTAAGCAGTATTTCTTCTAGTTTTTTGTTCTGGGCTCAAATTCTGTGGAGGTGGTCTTTACCATTCATCCTTTTGGGGGTCAGTAAAATAAATACCAGTCAAACATTGGGGTCAAGTGTTTTCTACTATAGTGCTGGGTTGACCCCCCCAGTGCTAAACTGGTATTTATTGTATTGACGCTGAAAGGATAAAAGTGAACCTTAGTGATATTTGAACTCGGGACTTGAAGCTGAAAGAATTGTTGCTAAGCGTTTTATCCAGCGTGATTCTGCCAGCTCACAGCCTTCTTAATAATAATAATAAAAATAAAAATAATAATAATCCTTTCTACTAAAGGCACAAGGCCTGAAACCTTAGGAAATGGAGCGCAGTACTCAACTGATACATATTTCATTGACTCTGATAGGATGAATGGCACAGTCTACCTTAGTGCCACTTAAAGTCAGAACATAAACCTGGAAAAAATGTTTAAGGACTTTTCATCTGGTATGTTAAAAATTCAACCAGCTTACCATAATAATAATAATAATAATAATAATAATAATTCTCCCCTCCCATCCCACTATCTATTTTTCTTCCCCTCCACACCAAAAGAAAAGCAAAAAAAAAAA
>NC_069007.1:20989735-20998317 GCF_001194135.2 Octopus bimaculoides
CAAGACAGACAGACAGACTATCAAGAGATATTTGTAAATAGAATATTAAAGAAATAAAAACCTAATTTTTCTGTTTTTCTTTCTTTTTTTTGAGTTGAAGAATTGTTCTATATTTCGTTTTGTGTTTGATTTGACCTTTTTTTTTATATCATCCTGTCTGAAATTGTTCTTGGTCCTGTGATACAAACTTCCTGTTTTAAAAGCGATCTACAGGGTGGTCGCTAGAAAAGCAGGAAAAATTTAAAGGCAAAACTAACGAGCATTAATTAGATCACTAATTAAACTGTGATAGGTGATTTGCTGATTCATTTCTCTCATCGATTACTGTGTCTGCAGCTCGTTATTAGCAGAGATACAGAGATATCGGTGCCATATAACCATCATTGATGAATTGAAAACATGCATGATAAAGGCTTGGAATACATCCTTATCCTTCGATTTACTCTTCGAAATTCCACATGAGTTTGCCCTAACCACTGGGCCATTGTGCTTCCACTATAGCTTTATTAAGCTATACGCAAACAAACTAGTGGAGACGAGAATGCATTTATCAAAGGTTTATTACTTTACGTACATCAGGGCTTAAGTCGCCAGTTATTTCTGTTTAGTTCACTCAAATTCGTTTCATACTCACCTTTGACATTCCTTTGTTTTCCCTCTATCGGAAGTCCCTTTTTTTTGTTGCTAACCCGCAGCGAAGTTTCTGTCTACAGTTCGTCTGTCACGAATTCTGCCCTACAGTATCACTGTAAATCTGAGGGTGCACCATTGACTAGCGAGGGGGTAGTGCCCTAGCGACGGGGGTGTAACTGAACGGTACCCCCTTTGCCTGCTCAACAAATAATACACACCTATGGTCAGTTCTATAGCTTATAGTCATTGTATACCATATTCTTTACTTGGGGTACCGCAGCACTACTGGACGTTGACACGATTAACAGAACAGCCAGTTCAAGAAACTAATCTGCAAGTGGCTGAGCACTCCACAGACACGCGTAGCCATAACGTAGTTCTCAGGGAATTTGGCGTGACACAGAATGCGACAAGGATGACCCCTTTTGAAATATAGTTACAACACATTTTTGCCAGCTGAGTGGAGTGGAGCGATGGGAATGGGAAATAAGGTACGTTGCTCATGGACACAATGCGAAAGTGGGAATCGAACTCACAACCTTATGGTCGAGATCGATCCAAATACCCCTAGCCACTAAGCCACACGCCTTCATACGAGCCAAGAGAAACTTCAAGGAACCCTATTCCAGAGACAGTGACCTTTAAAGGTTCCATTTTCCATTCCTAACGAAGACAAGAGTCCTCTCCCTGCATTATTCTCCGGAATACAAACGAGGTTCCTCCTCATGCCATTCTCACCTAGTTTGGGGTTAAATTTACTGGAAGGCTGTTTTCCCCTCTTTAACCTTGGTTTGATCTCTGAGTGGTGATGGTAGTGGTCGCTTAATAATGGGATTACTTCAATAGAAATTTATTCTTTCATGGGTTATGGCGTAAACGTTTAAAAGAGAACTAAGCTACGAAATTGTTCCATTCTCTCCATTTCGTCTTGCTCAGACTGCCTTATGGTCCCAGCAGACCAAATAGAAAAGGCAGTGCTCTGGAAAATGGCAAGGGAGACGTACTGGAACAACCACTCTGACCCACGGGGGCTTGTATTTGCGGATAGCGACGGGCAGGAATATGGTCCTGGGACCGAGAACGCCGGAGGTCTTTCACTATCACGGGATCAACCGTAAACCTGTCAGAGAACGACCGATACTTCTTTGACAGTTTACTTTTCTCAGCCTGACGAGCAGGGGAGCCTGGGCTCAGAGCTGACTACAGCAGGCGGCCGCGGGAGGAGGTGCCATAGTGATGGTACGTGAAGAAATCGATGAGTGACTTTTTAATAAACTTTTATCCTTCGCCTCTGTGCTGGCCGACATTTATAAGGATCACTTTTTTTATCACAATAACAAAATGACGTCACATAATGAAAAGCAATCTCCCTCCCTCTCTATCTGTCAAAGAAACGCAAAGTACAGGCACATACACACACACACACTTACGCACGCACACACATATATGTGCGCGCGCGTATATATCTACATACATATACATACACACACTCACGCGCGTGTGTGTATATGTGTGTTAAACACACTAACACACACACATGTGTATATATACACATTCCATTATTTTTTTCGCCTCCAAAAAAATTCTCGTCAGTGTACCTCTAAGAAGCGTATACCGTGAATACATGATTGACGGGGGAGAAAAAATAATAGGAGGTTCCCTGTGGTAAATATCAATAATGATAGTAATAATGATGATGATGAATGCCGTCTAGCAAGAACAACAACAACGACATCAACAACAACAAATGAAGAAAAAGACAAGAAAATAAGCGGTCCGAATGACATTGTACACTATTCAATGATTTCGTGTATATAAAACGAACCATCCTTTCGGTCAAAGGACATATTCATAAAGGTACACGCACACACACACATACATGTATATATATATATATATATATATATATATATACGCTCACATCAGGCCGGAGTAGGACCCATAGAGGCCCTAAACCGGGGCTGGCCAACTCGCAGACTTTTATCTTGCGGCCCGCTTGATACTTTGTGTTTAATTTCAAAATAAAATTGTTTGTGTAAAACATTTGTTTCGAAATGAATTTAAAATTTATAATTGGCAATAAAGCAATAATAGCCGACAATTTTATAATTTTAAACAAACGGAAAACAATTTTTAAAATTCTTGATTCTGTAATTTGATTCTTTGGCTATTCGTGCATAAAGTATACAAGCAGCCCTCAAAAAAAACTTTCTTTAATTAAAGTGGTTCGCAATATAATTAATTCGAGTTGGCCAGGCCTGCCCAAAAATACGTAAAAGATGTTGGTGCCCCGATGAATATGTAATTGAAATTATAAACAATAATAAACCATAAAATAATTTATTTTGCTAAATGAATGAAACGAAAGTAACAGTAAAAAAAAAATGCTTATTTTTGCATACACCCACCTTATTTATATTTGAAAAGTTTTCTCTTACTGTCTTTTAATTGCAAAGTCTTTGATCAAATCCTCAAAATTAATCTGACGTAATACATCTGCTTCTGTCCTCGTTATTCCGAATATTACTTTAGCAAGTTTAAAGTTATTTCTTTTGAGCCGTAAACCGTTTACCATTTCTGTTCCACCCCCACCTTCCCATAATGCCTTAAACATGTTCTTATTTTGCTTTATAAGTTAAACCAGCGCTGGTGTTTCCTCGTTGGGACATTCCGTCGCTATAACTCGACAAAATTTGACCTTTGACACTTCGGGTATTCCCGTGACAGTGGCTGAAATGGGAGAAGGAGGAGGAGGAGGAGGAGAAAGTAATGGGCTGTGTGTGCGTGCTTGTTCTTGTCTGTGTGTGCATGCTTGTTCTTGTCTGTGCCTGTGTGTGTGCATGCTTGTTCTTGTCTGTGTATGTGTGTGCTTGCTCTTGTCTGTGTCTCTGTGTGTGCGTGCTTGTTCTTGGCAGTGAAATCTTTCAAATCAATTTATCACTTTATAAGAAATACACTATAAATATACTATGACACTTTCTAAATAATTTTAATCATAGATCCGTTCGACCAAGGTTGATCTTGGTCTAAACCATAATAAGCTTTGAGCTTAGCTAGAAAGTCAACAATTTCAAATATTACTCTTCCAAAACAAAGCTTTTTTTTCTTCAAGTTTAAAATGAGACATTACTGGTATAATTTTATTATATCTATATTCCACAACACATAAATACATGAAAACAGAACAGGTACACAGACAGACACAGCCAAGAACAAGCACGCACGCACAACCCATCAGCTTTCTAATAAAATAAGTGCCAGGCTTAAATAAAGTTCTGGGGTCAATTCATTTGACTAAAAAATTTTCAAGGCAGTGCCCCAGCATGACCTCAGTCTAATGACTAGAACAAATAGAAGATAAAACAGTTATTTTTTTCCCTATTTCAAGTCACTGTCAGAAAGCAGCGAAGCCTATGTTTCAAGGCAAATTTTCTATCATGGGGACACTGACTAAACATTTCACTTTCTGAATTTAAGAAATCCCCTGAATCAAGGAAACCCTTAGTCTCTTAACTCTGTGAATGAAGCAAAGTATGCATTGTCTGCTTCCATTGAGGTAAGGTCCAGGCTGTTCCCAGGGGTTTCCATTTAAGCCTGTATGGCATTTTCTCTTCTTTTAAATGCAATATATAGTTGGCCAAAGATGTTACGTTGCACCTCTCTGGGATCCTAAAAGGGGGCCTGTTGTTATTTAGTCGGAGCTTAAAAGTGTCTTCTGTTGCCCAAACATGTTTCCACCTCCATTAAGAAAGAGGTTATGTGTTTCAAGAGCAAAACAAAAGACTAGCAGCCAATGGCAGCTTTCTGACTAATCACAACCAATGACTACATGATATATATGCATATGCATGTATCATCATCGTCATCATCGTCGTTTAACATCCACTTTCCATGCTAGCATGGGTTGGACGATTTGACTGAGGACTGGTGAAACCAGATGGCTACACCAGGCTCCAATCTGATTTGGCAGAGTTTCTACAGCTGGATGCCCTTCCTAACGCCAACCACTCAGAGAGTGTAGAGGGTGCTTTTACGAGCCACCAGCATGAAGGCCAGTCAGGCGGTACTAGCAACGGCCACGCTCAAAATGGTGTATTTTATGTGCCACCCGCACTAGAGCCAGTCCAGGGGCACTGGCAACGATCTCGCTCAAAAGTCCTTAGACATGCCGCGGGCACAAGTGCCAGAAAGGCGATGCTGGGCACATGTGCCATCACAATATATGTAAATATTTATTTAGGTGTCTCGGTGTGTATGAATATGTAAACAAATATCTTTATTTTTGCAGGTATATTGATAAAGCTATTGTGTGCCATTGGGAAACTTTGAAGAAAAATAGAAAATAGAAAAAAGGAAAAAATCCTGTTTGGGAATTATTTCAGAGGAACGCATCATAAAAGCTAAAAAAAAAAATGTCTGAAAAGGAACCCAGTGAAGTGGTGGAATCAGAATCTGCCGAAAATCTAGAATCAGAAACTGTGGAGGGTCAGGGATTAAAGGTCACTGAAAGTGCAGAATCTGAATCGGAAAAAAATGCTGAAACGCAATCAGAAGAGAACTTTGATTTAGAGTTTGAAAAAATACTAGAAACGTTAGGAGAAGAAACAACCAAAACGGAAGAGGAAGCGAAACAAAAAGAGGAAATAAAGGCGAAACAAAAAGAAGGAATAAAGGCAAAACAAAAAGAAGGAATAAAGGCAAAACCGGGAGTGAAAACAGCAGCAAAACCAGAAGTGAAAACGGAAGCAAAGCAAAATGGGAAGACAAATGCCAAACCAAAAGCAGCAACAGAAGCAAAACTAGAAGCAGAAACGGAATCAAAATCCGAAATGGATTCAAAATCAGTTTCGGAAACGGAATCAAAGCCAGAAGTGGAAACAGAATCAAAGCCAGAAGTGGAAATGGAATCAAAACCTGAAAAGGAACTCCAAAAAGACACAAAAGTCATATCTTCTAAACGTTATCTGTTAACCGGCATAAACCACCCATACTGTAATATTATATACAACCGGAAGACTAATGATTGTCTCCAATACAATTATCCATCTCACTGTCACTTCCCTCACTCTCATCGCTTCAAATTCACCAACTGTCCGCACTATAACAATTACCTGTGTTCCTGGTTGCCCCATAAATGCTTCCCTTGTTACAATGTTATATATGAACAGTTCTCCCACGATTGTCTCCCCTGTCATGATGTCCTACACAACCTTATCTCGCAATGCCGTCGCCCATGCCATGACCTATCCTCCTGCGATTACTCATGCTGCTACCACCACAACGCCCACCACCACCACCACCACCACCACAACCCCTACAACCACTACCACCACCACAACCCCTACAACCACTACCACCACCACAACCCCTATAACCACTACCACCACCACAACCCCTACCACCACTACCACCACCACAACCCCTACCACCACTACCACTACCAACACCGCCCGCATCAACATCACCAACATCACTGTTACTACCATCATTGGTAATAATCTTACAACCGGATGTCAAACAACTTGAAGCCAAATCCCCGACCATTTTTAACCGGAACCTATCCATCAACCAGTGACCATGCTACTTCCACCACAGGTTAATATCCCTTCAATAATACAAAGTATATGATATACAATATATACAAATATAAATATTTATCTTATACATATATTCAATAACAAGCAGTTGATAATGGTTTATGTATGTGTGTGTATAAACATATATATATATCAAAGATATACATTTACACACACACACAATATACTAGCAGAAATACCTGGCATGGCCCGGGTTAAAGAGAATAATGGAATTTAAATGGAATTTAAAAACACTGTCTAGATTACGCAAGTCTTGACTGCTAGTAGCTGAGAAACCAACTTTCTACATTAATAACTCTCTAACCCATACCAGCATGTAACAAAGACATTAAGTGAAATGTTAAAAGAAAGTTTTCAACTCATATATGTATATAAAGTAAACACACGTAATTCAAAAACACGTTTTGTCTAGTTTATTTCGTAACCAAAAAAACAGGTCCAGATTATAGACAACGAAAGACTGATTTTGGTGATTCCTTTGACAGAGGTAGTAGAGAACCAATCCGATGATAAACCTGACCTTGGATCTTGAAAGTTTGCATGAATCCTGGCTCAGTTAAATCTCTTGTGACTCCAAATGATGTCATCTGTAGTGCAGCATTGTATTGTCTAATTTTGTTTTGGAAGTGCTTGGAATCTCGGTCAGTTGATGACAACAGTTTCTCCAATGGCTCTGGAGGTTGGGGGATTGCAGGGAGTTTAACCTTTGCACCACTGCAGCACAGTGCAGGTAGGTGTCTCTCCAGGCCACTTTCTTGCTTTACAATGTATGCACTCACTTGTCATTGCACCAATGGAAACTCTAGTGTCATCAGCATAATGAGCTGCTGGATCATAATTGAAAGCTTGTTTCATAGAAGTTGCTTCTCTGAGCTGTTGCAACTGCTCTTCGTTCTGCAGTCGAGATCCTATTCCTTGTCAACTGTGCGTACCACTGTTCATCACTTTGAGATGCTCTGGCTTTTGTAATGCACAGTCTGTTCATTTCTTGGCATGCTTCCCTTTCTGCAGCTGTTTCTCTTTCCCTGGACAGAGACATTCTTTTAGCTGACCGTAACATTGTAGACAAATTTGACACTTTCCTTCTAGCCATACGTATACAGAAATACACGGGTGCAGAAGATAGTAAACATTGAATATAACTGGGTAGCGGAAATTATATTTCTAAATACGATGGGCAGAGAGTAAATAAGAAATTTTCAGGGAAAATAAAGAATTGTATGGGCAAAGCGAAATTTGTCAGTGAACCCAAAACAGAAAAACACAAAACCTTTGCAAAAGTAAATAAGAAATTTTTAGGGAAATTAACTAAGTGTATGGAACTACGTGAAATTTTTGAAGTTACTTCTGTCAGTAAATTATGAACTTGCTTTTATCAGTAATTCTATCAACAAAAAAAAAAAAAAGATATAGAGATAGAGATGGATAGAGATAGATAGGATCCATGATGTGGATTCATCTGGTATCGCATAAAAATTTGTCCAGACGCTCTCTGAAGACCTCCACTTCTACAACTTGCAGGCCTCTGAGGTTGTTTAGCGGAATGTTGAACAGTTGTGGACCCTTGAAGCCCAAGCTGTTACAGTACTGGATCCTTTCTCTAGATGAGGAAGATGGGATCTTTGATGCTATGCAGTGCCGTCCAATTTGGTAGCTCCAGCGTTTGGAGCTGTGATGATAAATGTTTATTTACAGCCATCATGTGATGTCTAGATAAGGGCATGCATACATATATGCACACACATGTAGCCTGTGTGTGTGAATATACATGAATGTTGATTTCCAGCAGTTTTGCTTGTCATTACCTGAGCACAGGTGAAATGTTATATTCCTTGTTGACATGATGAGCAATCCCTCTGTAGTATTTTATGTGGCACTGGCACCTGTAATAGACAAGCCTTTATGTAGGGATGATAGCGATTTTATTTAGATTGACCTGTCTTCTCAATTACAGCAAATCCCCAACTCCTGGTCCCTAGTCACGTCCTCAGTGAGGCCCAGTGTCCAAAGATCCTACAATAAATTCATGTTAAGTTTCTTTCTCTTAATAAAAGGAACACATAGTGTAATCATATATTTTATTGAACTGTAGAATTTTAAGTACAAACTATATAGAAATTTTATAATTGGATAAAAATGACATCTCTTGAATTTTTTATAATAAATTTAAAAAACTTTTTTTTTTAAATCTAAGGGAGGTAACTTGCATGCGAGTTACGTCCCTTCGGATTTTATTTATGTGTGACACATTTTGTACAAAAGTATACATATACATATATATATATTCATTCATATATATATATATATATATATATATATATATATATACACATACATATATATATATACATA
>NC_069007.1:20998360-21011362 GCF_001194135.2 Octopus bimaculoides
ATACATACATACATATATATATATATACATACATACATATATATATATATATATATATACATACATACATACATATATATATATATATATACATACATACATACATATATATATATACATACATACATACATATATATATATATATACATACATACATACATATATATATATATATATATATGAAACATTTAAATATTCTTAGATCATAGAAAAATTATCGAAGGCAGCTTGTAAAAGTCAGAATAAATTATACATATAAAATGTTTTGGAAGATTTCATCACATCGATAAATTTTGAAAAGGAGGCACAAATATATAGATTATACACTCGTATACTGAGTATACGAGTGTATAATGAACTATATTAACCCTCTAGCATTCGGTTTACTTTGTCATATGTAATGCTTATTTATTCACAATGCTTGGAGCTCTGAGATTTTAATGACATGATTCTATGTTTCTAGAATGATATTGTAGGGTAACCATAAGAGGTCACATCGGACCAGTTTAAACATAATACAGGTAGAATATTTTGGCCAGATATGGCCAGTTTGAATGCAACAGGGTTAAATTTGTTTTTCCTGCAAAATATAAGTAGAGATGTGTCTTACATGAAAGTTCATCTTATATACAGGCAAATATGGCAATTGACTTGTTTTAATGAAATGAATTCAGTCTAGTTTTGTCTCTATTGATGGTTGAAGGCACTAAATGTGTAATATTTTTTAAATGGCAGAGCTAATCCACTGACCAGCACTTCAGGGCCTTTGTGTACCTTTAGTGGAGTCCACTTTGTTGCTAGTATTAAGACCAGGTCTCAGAGCTGGCATTATCTCAAAAACCTTGAAAATATGTCATGGCCACAGCCCTAGTTATTCTAAAACATAAAAGTATTGAAATACAAATACAGAAAAATTTAACCCTTCAGTATTCAAATCACTCCATCAAATGTAATGCTTAGTTAATCCTATTATTTTGAATTAATCATGCTTTATCTCAGAGCTATGACATTTTGATGATGTAATTGTTTATTATTAGAATGACATTGTAGGGAAGGTGTGACAGGCCAGAACTGGCCAGTTTGAACATAAAATTGGCAGAGTATTTGGGCTGGAAACGGAGAGTTTTACCCTTTGGCATTCAGATTTCTGTCAATTCTTATTTATTCACATTATTTTGATTTAACCATGGATTATGCAGTAGTTTCAATATTTCAATGATATGATTGCTTATTATTAGAATGACATTGTAGGACAAATGTGAAAGGCCAGATCAGGCCAGTTTGATCATAAATCAAGTAGAATATTTGGGCTGGACGTGATTGGTTTAAATGTTAAAGGGTAGACCGGAACTTTTTACCAACACAATACAAAACTAAGCAATAAATACAACTGTAAGCTAAAAATTAACCAAAAATTACAATTTGTGTTTTCATTAAAATTCTGATAAACACCTGAAAGAACGGCAAAAAAGATAATGAGCCGCAAGAATATTTTAACGAGTCCAACCTTTTTCTTTCTCTTTTCCACTCTTGGGAATATTTCAACTTTTTCAGTTTCATAATAAGGATAACCAAAAAATGGTTGAAATTTAAAACGCCATCTTTGGTGAAATTTAATTTTCTTAAGCTTAAACGACCGACGATGAAGATTTTCCTGTTCTGCTTCAATTCTGCTGAAAAATTTTGAAAATTCATGCATCGTTGGGAAATTAGTTTCTTCGTCTTTCATTTGTTCAAACACTTTGCTTCCGCGTTCTATACTTTTGTAACAGTTCTGCAATTTGGAATAATGTCGGTCAAGCTCGTGAATAAGCTGACTTTGCCACATATTGACCTTCTTCACTTGTTCGTTGACGGAAGCCTGCACTGCATAAAGAAACTGGTCACGACTGTCGTAGATTTTACTTAAAACTTCATCACGAGAAGTTGTTATCTGATTTTTCACCAGGTCAAGCTTCAAAAGTTGTAAATTGATTTGCTCTTTAATAACTTCGAGATATTCAAACTCTTTTTCGGTAAGTTCTTTGAACGTACTCAGCATCTCTTTGAGTGGCTTAGTTTTGTGTCGATAATGAGATTTGTAATAACACTGTAGGCAAATATCTTTACTGCAGGTGACACAGAACACCTGTAGATATTCACCACTATGCAATTGGCACTCTGCTTCTGGTGGTTCCTTAGGATCAGGATAATTAACTTGAAGAGGTACGAGTATGTTCTCAATGGAATCCATGTGTAAGGTAAGGTTGTGTTTGGTTGCACACCAGCTACACAAATCCATGTTACATTTGCTGCAGTTGTACTTGGCCAAACGGCTGTCTTTTGTACAGGAGTCACAAATCTTCTGTTCAAAAGATGTGGTGATTTCTTCTTTGAGAGAATTAATAAGAAAATTGGCAGGAAATTCTTGAGATGTTGAAATAGTTGCACGACACTGTGGACACTGTATCAAGCGCATGGACGATGCATTTTTTAGCTGTTGTAGGCACTCATAACAAATAGAATGAAAACAAGGCAGCAGCCTAGGATCTTCGTACTCATCAAGGCAGACGGGGCAATTCAGGAGACGCTCTCGAACCCGGCGCAGTTTCAGATTTTCCATGCTGTAACAAATAAGCAAAAACAAAATGAAATATTAATCAATATCATAAGAATTTATAAACTCTTGAGAGAATATGATATAATTCTTTTGCGCAATACTGGTTCTAAAAGCATATCACATAAAGCTATAAATATTGGTATCAAATTTCGGCAACAATTACAGTGGAGGGGTCAAGTTGATTATATGGACCCCAGTGCTCAACAGGTACTTATATTATTGACCCTGAAGGGACAAAAGGCAAAGTCGACCTCAGTGGAATTTGAACTCTAATTGTTGAGAAGGCGTTGGTGTTGCTTTGGCAGAGGTTTGTGCTCTCTGGGTGCTCTTGTTACATTTGGTAATTGGAACTAATACTACAAGGCTTTCTGTCCACCATACTAACAAATTTGCCAGGTCACACTAACGACCTGCATGTCACTCTAACCCAACCATTTAATAATTGCAACAAATACTGTAAGAATTTCTGTCTACCGTGGGCAAGTGTCTGCTATTGTAGCCTCAGATTGACAAAAGCCTTGTGAATAGATTTGGTAGATAGAAACTGAAAGAAGCCCATTATATACATACATATACATGCATGAGCGTGTATGTATGTATATTATATATATATATATATATATATATATATATATTCAAACACACGCTACGCACAAGTCAGTAAAATCAATAAGGTAGTGAGATAATGTGAATTAAGAACAAAGTTCAGTTCGCACCATTGCAGGTTTAATATGGCCACAGAGATTAACACTGTTGTTGATATAACACACACACACGCGTGAACGCAAAGATGCAAAACGATATGGAGGAAATAATATTCGAATACCAAAGGCAGAGTAAAATAGTATTTTATTGAAGCTGTAAAAACTTCAGAAACTATTACTCAGAGTTATACGTTTTTTTTCTTTTCAGCTGCAATAAAACATTATATATACGTGTGTGTACATAAATATATATATATATATATATATCGCTTGACAACCGATGCTGGTGCGTTTACGTCCCCATGACTTAGCGGTTCGGCAAAAAGGAGACCGATAGAACAAGTACTAGGCTTACAAAGAATAAGTCCTGGGGTCGACTTGCTCGACTAAAGGCGGTGCTCCAGCATGGCCGCAGTCAAATGACTGAAATAAGTAAAAGAGTATACATACACACACACACATATATATATGTAAAAACATACATATATACACATAAACATAAACAAAATGGTTTAATATTGAATGTGTAACTATAAACAATATTAAATCATTCTTTATTACATAAGAATCGCTTAATAACAAAATGCTTATACATACATGTTTTCCAACGATCCAGCAACACAATATATTAATCACCCAAATAAGCTAATACTAACGGTTTTAGTATTTCAAAATTAAACATACTAAGAATAAAGATACTACCACTACTAATTTTAATAACAATTATACTAATAATAGACACCACAACAAGCAAATCACGTTTCTCTTAACTGATTCCGACTGCTGGTTTTTGCTAAGGCGAACGGACCCACCCACACAAGTGTTCATCCAAATTGAAATGATACCGAATATATATTGTTCTTATATACTGTTCTTTAATATTTAAAAAGAAATCCGATCTTAAGGTAACCAGTTATTTTTAAATTTAACTTCAAAGCAGCCACAGCCAATAAGCTAATTAACATGCGAGTTTCTGCATTTGCGAACCGGTCTACAGGAAAGAAATAAAATTCTATAAGGCTATAATGTATTTTAGCGGCGTAAAATCTCAAATGTCGCTGTTGAAGTTTTCCTTTCTCTATCCTTTCGAAAGGATGGAAAAGCAAAGTCAACCTCGGCGGAATTTAAAGACGGCTAACTTTTCTGCCATTTCGCCGCTTTATTTTCAATCCATATATAAAGATTGATTTCAAATTTTGGCGCTGTCAAGGTGGTGCTCCAGCATGGCCGCAGGGCAAGAGATATAAAGACTTTATAGAAAACATGAAGCTACAGACATGCGATGCACGTAAAGACGAATGGAATGTGATCATGTGTGGGATGCTATTGATCATAGGTATGCTCATTCAGGACTGACCTAGGGTTAAAACAGCTACAACGATAAACAATGGAGACTAGTCGACCTGGTTGTTGAACTTGCTAGAAATAATAGCCAAATCTATCTCAGATCAAATGTTATTGTATTAAAACAGTGTAAGGACAAACTGGGAAATAAATATTGCTGAGTTAAATATTATTTTAGAAAATAAACATGCTTTAAATGTGCTTCCTTCACCGGACTAAAATCTATGATAATTTTATTAATTCCATCCTGCTAAATAGCTCGATATCATAAATGGATTCGTAGAACATAGAATAAAAGAAACTTACTTGAATATTAGTGTGTGAACAAACAACAATGACACGGTTAATTAATCAGAATAATGAATGAATCATAACTTTGGTGTGTGTCTGAACAGTTATAGAACTCCTTGTTATGTTAAACATAAACCAGACATTGTGAAAATGATAGTTAAAATAATTATACGGATGCACAGAAACAATAAATTCATTGCAACGTATTTATTTCTAGGAAAGAATAACACAATTCTTCCGACGACTACACAAATCAAACATTATAGCGCTTAGCATCTCCCATACTTCCATCCGACCTTTAATTACTTCAGCGCATGCTTCGGTCTCTTCCTCTTCTTACCCAGCCTATTGGTGGTTGTTGATTTCTTCCGTGGTCAATTTCAGGTTTTTCAATTAATTCATCCACAATGGTACACATGAGTCCAGAAATGAAATCTCGTGTCAGCAGTGTGCTGTGGTTAGCTAAGACAATATTCCATGTAGGATTTATTCCTTCTGTACTTTATTTAGGTGAGTTACATAAAACCTTTATTATTAATTAAACTAATTGGTAATTTCCCGTTTGACGTTCGTAAACATCCAATTCATTTTATTTTCAATTTCATTTCAACTCGATTACCCTGTTTTTCCTTGTGTTATTGTAAATCCCACCGAAATACTTACAGATCGGTATACAATTACAACTTGTATTGCTTCGTGTCCCCGCCGTGGAATTATTGAAGAATTCTCACATGTGCCCAGGGCCAATCTCTCTATTTAAAAAATATTTCTTCCTCTCTTTTTACTCGCTGTTCGTAGTGTGTACCACTTATAATTACGAAATGTTTTATTGAAACAAACTTTATGGATCACTGATTTTACTAACGTCAAATAGGAAATAATTCTGTTATGGCTGTTTCGTTCCTTTAAATGTTTCACGTCTCATTCATTTAACCTTGAAAAATTAATGGGGTTTCCAACTCCAAACCCCTTGTTGGAACTGATTTGTTATGAAAGAAATCTTTGTTCATGATTAACGTTAAATTATTATTCTATGGCATACCTGCACAAATGTGATTCCCTACCTATGATTTCGTTTCTTCATAACCTTCCGAGAAATGGGTATTCTTAAATGAAATTTTGCACGAAGTCGTAACGGGTCTCAGACTGTATATATTGACCGGTGTAGATGACAATTACATCGGAAATTAATGTTAGAAAATGAGAAAAGTTGACGGTCGCGTCTACGTATATACTGGCAGACCTCGCATAATTAAGTATTGGGGACAATGTGATCGATACAAACCTTGACGAAGGTACTACGGAATGTGGCTGCAGCCCCTATATTATTTGAAACCAGTACAAACAAAAAAAAATGTGTATATGTATATATATATAAAATATTATCATGTGTATGTGTGTATTACATATAAACAAGTATATCCACGCGTGTGTATTAAATATTAGCATGTGTAAACCACTGCATGCATTGAATAAAATTGGACCCCTTGACTCGTGGGGGCCCTCAGCAACTGTTGTCACAAAAATATTGTTTATTTTTATTTTAATTTTTTTATTTACTGAACACATTTTTTATTGCAGGTTTCAAAAAAGGTGCCGACGAAGGAATGCCAGAATTAACAGTGATGAGGTCAGATATTTTCAGCATTATCATCGTTCTAGTACCAGTACTGTGGTTTACAATTTTTGATTATGAGCCTTTACATTCTGAGTTCAAATTCCACCATAGTTGGATTGATTTCATTTTTTTCCTTTTTCTTTTTTTATGTACTTGATTTCCTTTTCCATGCTTGCTTTCGTTGGACAGAGTTCTTCAAGGCTGATTTTTCTATGGCTTCTTCCCACACAGCCATGCCTGTACCTAAAAATGCAGCATAACGTATAACTCTGAGTAATAGTTTATGAAGTTTTTACAGCTTCAATAAAATACTATTTTACTCTGCTTTTGGTATTCGAGTATTATTTCCTCCAGTCAGTTGATCAATCTATCTATCTATCTATCGATCGATCGATCGATCTATCTATCATGTGTGTTTATATATATATACATTTAGTGCATTCTGAATTATTGTTATTTTCTTATGTAATTTCAGTTTATTGTGGCAGTAAGATGAAACAAAACACCACAAATCATGGTTAGCTGAGATGAAAGATTGTACATATTTGTGAAGAGAAAATATTTACTTCCTGTTCCAGAAACTTGTTAAACATGACAAAATGGTTTTGAAAATAAATCTTTAACTTCCAATCACTGCTTTCTTTTGGTTTTTCAACATTAATTACATATCGTCATCAATTACATATATAAAAAGGTAAAGGTAAAGCTACCTTCTCAAGTCATACTGACTCATAAAGGCCAGCTTCCTGATTTCATGGCATATATATATATTCCCCACCTGGATGGGACGCTAGCCCCTGGCACGATTACTCATTTTTGTCAGTTGTGTGAAGTGGAGCAACATGTAACGAAGTCTTCTGCTCACGAACACCAAACATTGCCTAGTCCAAGAATTGAAACCACAATCTTCTGATCACAAGTCCAACACCCTAAACACATAGCCACATGCCTCCACTGTGTAGTAATAGGTCGGGTGTGTAAGGAGATGGAGTGTTTGTCATGTTGGTGGTAAAATTTATGCTCCAAACACCAGTTTTATAATTTCAAAATCAGTTGGAACAAAGGCAGAGTATTTTAAAAGAAATACACCAATAAAAGGTTTAACAAAACACAAACAAAAGGTTAACATAACATACATTCCATGTACGCTTCAACAGTAACAACAAAGAAATTTTTATTGAATATAATTTAAAAAGTTAAATTCAAAGAGAATTAAATATGAGTGCATAAACAAACACACGTATATACATACAACTGTAGATTAATGACAGAAAATTGAATGAATGACAGTCTTTATTTGCAAATCACTACAATTGTTTCGACACACTCTCACACTTAGTAGTACATAGGTGAGATGGGCAATTATTATCTTAGATCCAAGGTGTGGAATGCATCTCCTCTGGTGATTGTTTAAACATATTCTTCGTTAGATCCTCTCATCGTTTCAGTGTGATAATGTATTCCCAAAGTGATGTGTTGTTTTCAGCAGTTTACAAACAAAACTAAACTTATAGATATACCGACAGATAAAATACAATTTCAATCAAAATACAAAATGCATAAAGAAAGAAAAGAAAAGGGTCAGATTGACTATAAATTACCATTCTCTCTTAATGGTCAGATTATAAGGAAGAAAATTTATATAAAATGGAAATAGTCAAAGGGTAAGTCCACCTTTGTCCTGGGAGAATTTTGAACCTGGGTTCTCATTCCTAAGGTATTTTTCCGATGTTGTTGTTATCATCATCATCATCCCTGTGGGATGAAGTTAAAATAATAGACAGAGAACACCACTGGAAAATATGAAAACTAAAAGAGGCAGCACATATGCTAGGACATAATAACTTCCTAAGCAGACCGAGTGCAGATATGAACAGCATATGGAAACCGGTATTAAGGAAGGATAGGAGAATATTAGATTTATAAGCCCTAAAATTCACTCCATAATTGCCCATGGGCATATAGCATAGTGGTTAAGAGCACAGGCTATTAACTGCAAGATTCCAAGTTCGATTCCAGGCAGTGACCTGAATAATAATAACATTGGAAAAATACCTTAGGAATGAGAACCCAGGTTTGAAATTCCCCCAGGACACCTGATGAAGGCTGGAGAGTACATTGGCCGAAACGTGTTAACAACAAACCAGATGAGGACAAATATCTGTCAAATGTAAATAATGTACATCCTATAAAATTATTGAGTGCTGTATTGTTTTATTTGTACACTGACCTAACTATTTCTGTGTCTGTCTGCCTTTTTATGTACCTGAATATCTGTTTCTATCTATATCTATCCATCCATCCATCTGTCTATCTACACATAAACCCACATATTTCTTTGTTTCACTATAAAATTACTTTGGTTTTGTAGATTATATTTTCTGTATAGTTAATTAAACAAATTAATTAAATATAAGACAAAGTTGTTGGAATATTTCTTATCACTTGATAAATATTTGTGGACATCCTTCTTCAGTGTCGACAATCTTTTCACATTCCATCATAAAATCATAAGTGATTCTCTCACTGATAACAGAATCATTCTTGTAATCCTCATGATTTCTAACAAACTGCCTTGTCCATTGAGCCATTGTCATTATATTTCCTGGAAAATAAATTAAAATAATAAATGGTTTATTATTTATTTTATATGGAAATTATTTGCTGTATTATGTAACGATATCCTGGCTCCATGATCTGAGGCACAAATAGATAAAGCGTTGATTGTTTATTTTCTTTAAAACTGAATTATGGTAGAATGATTTAATTTCAAGAATGATTCTGGAAATGATCTACTCATGTAATTTATGCACCACTAAAGTTTATTTTTGTGAAAAAAAGTGCATAAATTACATGGGTTTTTATAGTAAGTGTGTAATGTTTGGAGTGTAAAAACATTAACAATAAGGATTACTGGGATAAAATACTGCTTAACATTATATTTTGTAACTGACAAAGAAACTAGCATTATTGGGGATTTAATGTTGTATATTTGAAATAACATTTATTAATACTGAGGAAAAAAAATGAATCATTTTACCTGCAGCTTTGTCTGAGATATATTTCAGGTATTGCATTATCTGAGGTCTGCCATTGGCATCATAGTCAATGTAATCAAGATATTTGTGTATGAGAGGAATTAAACCAGGGAAATCATCCTGTTGGGAATAGAATCAAAATGATTAAAAACGAAAAGAATCATGTCAATGCCATAATCGAAACCATTCTGGTTAATCCAAGAGTTCATTGAAGCATTTAAGAACTACAGTTGTCATGCAGATTCTTCATCCCACACATCAGGTGGAACTTACAGAACTTTCTAGAATCTTTCTTGTAGACTAATTCTTACTGACACAAACAATTACCATTTACTTCAGAATCTAAATTTTACCCAATTCATTTTTAACTTAATCCCAATTCATTTAAAACTGATATAAAAACTAGACATCTGTTTCTTTTGGATTTTAGAATTTAGAATCTCAAATAACTGTTTTAGAATATATTAAAAATATTTTTTACCTTTCCATTCATGATGTCATTTATCGTCATCAAGGTGTAAATATCATCAGTTAGTTCACAACCAGCAAAGTCTAAATGACACAAAACAATTATAGATTTATAATATCAAAATATTTGGTTGGTTGATAGAACAAAAATATTTATTTATCATCATCAAATAAAAAAAAAAAAACTCAGAAAAGCGCTATTTGTGCAAGTGAATCAGTTTGTGTGTGTCAGCAATGTTGTTTGTTCAATGCCATAACTAAAGTTGAGAGGTGTAATTTCCTGCAGCTACTTGTATATATAGCCAATGGGTCTGTGTACATGTGGGGAAAATGTACACCACAGAAACTGGGGAACTGCCCCTATGAGACTACATGACTCAGGAAGGACCTTTATCTTATTTATCCTTATGTGTCAGAGACCCCCATCATCCCACCGTCCATATATTTTAAGTACATGACACTCCTTGTACTGCAATAGAGAAACTATAAACCCCAGTAGAAACACTATCATACCTCTAACTAATGTTTGTGACACCCTAGGATGTCCCAACACTCTCAGGTGGTGTGGCCTTTAGTTAAACAACAAAATATATTTCCTAAACAATCATGATATTTAATCAAAGTTAAAATTAATTTCTTGTTATTCTTAAAATTTCTTACTTACCTTTTTGAATATCTTTCTTGAAGTAAAACTTTTCTTTATTGATGGCATCACGCTTCTGTGCTATTGAAATGTTTTCTTCAACCTTGGAGAGAGTGAAACGATAAGGAATAAATAAATATTTCTATTATACATATATGGAGCAAAGAATTCAGGAGAAAATATTTGCAAAGATATTATTGACATACTTATTATGTCCTTTGATTAATTTTAATCCTTCAGCTATTTTATGCTTTTGGGGGGCCTGCAATCACCCATGTTACTGATTCTGTTATTATCATTTTTAATTGTTACACTAGATAATATTAGAGTCAATAATATCTTCACGAATATTTTCTCCTGAATTATTTGCTCCATGTTGAAATTATTTTCACATTGGTGGCTGCCATGATTCAGAGCAAAACAAATCAGCTGCAGTACAGACTTCAACGTGACGGGTGGTGGCTTTCCATCATAGTAACGTGTGGTGAGGAAGATGAGGCTATAATGCCTGTCCAGAAACCGGTCCATGTGAGTCCAAATACTTGAATGTATGCTGAGAGATTATCTTAGCCCATTTGCCCTCAGATGGTTGATTTCTGTAGTTATCATCAGTTTTTTTGGCGATTTAAATAAGAGTTTTGACTGTTATTTCCAGCAGGTAGACATACTTAGTATGTCCTTTGATTAATTTTATATTACACACACACACACACACGTGATCTTAATAGCTTTAAGTATGATCTTAATAACTTTAAAAATGGTAATCTTATGAAAGCAGTGTGTTGAGATATAATCAGGCACTTACCATAGGCCACATATCAATGGCTATGTCAAAGAGTTCAATATTTATTTTAGAGAAATCAATATTTACCTTTGTTATCGGGATCAAAAGGTTCAGTTTGAAAGTAACAATAGCTCGAGTGAGAAGAAGAATAAACACAACAAGAGCAGCATTTTCAAAGTCGGTCAATTGAAGCTGGAAATATAGAAAATGGTTATTAATGGCATTTCAAGACTTTTGAAAGTTGCAAGGCAAAGCAATATATAGTAATATATAAACATTGATATTTATTTATGGATATTTATTTATATTGATATCAGAGGTGACTCCAGGTCATCAGTGTCACTCAGGCTCATCATAGATTTTGCATAAGACATTCAAAGAATTATTAGAAATACTTTTCCAAGGTGTCTCGTAGTGAGACTGAACTCAGAACCATGTCGATGTGAAGCCAACACCAAAAAGCTATGGCCGCACCTATATACAATGAAATATACAGAGATATTTATTACGGAGACAGTTTCTAGTAAAATGTTACCTCCATTGTTCTAAATTCTATTTTCCATCCAGATTTTTCATCAGGAAGTTTCAGTCTTATGCTGTGCCAATTACTTCCAATGATGGTCTAAAACAGAAGGTTAAACAAGGTTTTTCACTGATATAGAACATCTAAAACAATTTAATAATGAATATATTTATACACATATAATATGTACTAGTGAATTATGCATATCATTAATTATAGATTATGAAACCCAGAAGAAAATATGACCATTGTGCATTTAGAATCAAGATGTGTAGAAAAAGTATTTAGTCAGATTTACTATAATTGCAGTGTAAAATACATTGAAAAGGGAACACATTGTGAAGAAAACAAAATGCAAATTTTTAAGTAACCTTTGACCTTTACCAGATTATACTCCACCTCCTGCACTCTATGTACCGATGGTGTATGACTGTTTTGAACACCCAGGGAGGGTATACATGGTATTGATCATGTCACACCCTACAATCTCATTGAGCTGGATCCACCCACTACCAGAACATATCACATTGACCCATAGACTGTGGTCAAAATGCATCCAGGAAATTGACTTTATCAGATCTATGAAAATTTATCTCTGACATAATGAAATTAAAACAGCTTATTTCTTAATTAATTTCTAGCTTCATAATTCACAACGATCTATTTGTAAATTGATAAAAAAAGTATTAAACAAATATATTTTACCTGAATGTGATCAGTATCCTTGGCATTGTCTTGGTGAAGCTTTTCTTTGAATAAAGTGATAGGATCTCTAATCAGGAACTGGGCAATATATTTCGCCATCATTTCATCAACACCTGATTATTGGAGCAACAGTGTGTGAAGTTTTGTTAACTTTAATAAAATACTACACACAAACAGAGACACACACACACACACACACACACACAAAAACATATATACACACACATATACATACATATATACATATATATATATATATATATATATATATATATATATATATA
>NC_069007.1:21011406-21019325 GCF_001194135.2 Octopus bimaculoides
GTTTCACTTTTTTAGAAAAAGATTATCAAAAGTCTTTGAGAATAATAAAAAATGTTAAAAAACAGTTTGAGTATTAAAATGCATATATACATTCTTTGATGATAAAATATATTTAAAGTATAAAGCTTATATTATTTATATAGATATGGTGATAAATTGAATATTAATTCAATTTAAAACCAAGTGGCCTAGCATATAAAAATATCTGAAAATTCAGAAAAAATTGTATTACATGTGTATAAGGGATGACCACTAGGTGGACATCCAATATGCTAGAAAGAGGTCATCAAAGAAAATAATGTTCTCCAGAAAAATTTCTTCTGGAGAACATAATAGGCTTCTTTCAGTTTCTGTCTACCAAAACTACCCACAAGCCTTTGGTCAGCCTTAGTTTATAGTAGAAGACACTTGCCCTAGATACCATGCAGTGGGACTGAACCCATAACTATGTGGTTGGTAAGCAAGGTTATTACCACACAGCCACGCCTTTATGTGACATGCTTCAAGATATACTATTCCAAAAATCTAATTAATTTTTGTATGTTTTTAGAGAATTTCTAAATACCTTCAGCCTTCAATAATTCATACTGTTCATGATCATAACTGAAATCATAGTCATTATAAAATTGGTCGCTCACAGAAAGGTAACTGCTCAATGTATCAAAACGAGATTTCTTCACCAAGATGTTGCCATTTGTTAAAGGCTAAAAAGAAAAGAAAAAGATAAAATTAGATGACATTTATTCATTACTGCAATTCATTTGATAGCAACCCATACGTGACCACCACTTTGTAATAATTACAATTCCAGTCAAGTACCAGAGTTGGTGGAATTAATTAACTTCTATCCTTTCAAAATTGCTGATCATGTGTCAGGAACCATTCTTACATAGAGATTTCTCCAAGAGAGATGAAGGAATCATGATTCATTATTGAATAACCAACAAACAGATTATTTCTATTGTCATCATAAGATGATTAAAAAAAGACCTTCAGACGACCACAATTTCAGTGCCAGACCAAATATATCTGAAGACGAGAGTCTCTATAACAAGATTAGCAATGTATTTCTAATTTCATAATTCATGTTATTCCATATTCTTCCGGTCACCTCCTCTCAAAACTGCTGGCCTTGTATCTAAATTCAAAGCAGTTAACTGATATACTTCCTTGAAATATTTTAAAACGAAAAAGCATCATAGTTTGTTTGAAGCAGTGCCAAATGCAAATAACGTGAACATTTTGAAGAAGACCATTGAAGACCATTGAAGACCATTGAAGACCATTGAAGACCATTGAAGAAGACCATTAAGCACTGCAGGTGATAAGCTATGCAAAATATTTAAGACGATGCCAATAAAGGCAAAGACAAGATATTGTTTCACCTAATATCATTTGTTTAACATTTCTATTATATTTTGGGAAAGATTCCCCTTATCAAATATAAGATAGAAAATATTCCATAAGAATGTTATTGACAGGCCATTCTGGTAAGTTCTATCTTACATTTGATAAAAGAACTCTTTCCTCAAATATAATATAATAGAAACACTGAACACCCTATATAAGGTGACACAGTATCTTGTTTTCGTTTTTATTTATTGGCATCACCTTACATATTTTACCGAACTTCACACCTGTGTTGCTTAAAGGTCTTTTCAACAATATTTATACTTTAAAATGATTTTTACTGAGAAGTCAGGAAGGAATGGTTTGTCAGTAAATCTTTTACAGTTTCTTTTTGTTATTTACAGAACGAGGTAAATAACTTGAAACTCACTTCCAAACCCTGTTCTTGTTTGGTACGATCTTCACAAGTGGGAATCAGAGCACACCAACGGCAGTCAGTATCAGACAAAAATCCTCGATGAATAGGAGCGGCAGCTGTCAGTGCCAACTGAAGAACATTAAGAAAAATGGATAGAATGAAAAATAACATTACATGAAATAACATAAAATGCCTTCCTCAAAATTCTGATTAAAGGTAACGATATATTTAATATATGGTACGAGATTACAAAGTTCTCTCCCCTCATTTCTATTTTGGAACAATAATGTAATAAAGTTTTATGTTTTAACTCATTATAAAGCACTGGTGATGGTGCCACATAGAATGCACCAAATCCACCTACAAGGCTTTTGTTGGCCTGGGGCTATAATAATAGACACTTGTCTAAGGTGTCATGCAGTGGGACTGAACCAGGAACCATGTAGTTGGGAAGCAAGCTTCTTATCACACAGTCACACCTCTTAACAAAAGAATAGAGCAAAGCCTACCATAATTGGAGTAAGAGGTACCAGATTGTCAAAGAGATATACAGCTTCTTTCATATCAGCAGCTTGAAAAGTAACTTGTATAGAACAACAACCAAGTCCGAATATTGGTGAGTCCATATAAATATATTCTGGTTTCAGACTTTTCTTCATTTCTTCATTGTCTCCATATTCGGACAAATCTTCTCCATATGGCATTACGGTATTTTTATCTTTATAAACTGGAACAAAAAATTTGAGACGAAATCAGTTTTTAAGTCTGGCTCAACTTACTTCAATAACCAATAAAAGCTGGCTCAAATCACTTCAGTAACTAGTAAAATTAAGCTTAAATCACTTCCTTAACTAGGCTCAGATTAGTCCAGTCTTTAATTAGTTTATTAATCAATAAAAATCAGGCATAAATTACTTCATTAACCAATGAAACCTAGTTCAAATCACTTTATAACCAGTAAAATTAAGCTTAAGCTTAACCAGGATCTATTTATCTATCAATTTGTGTGTGTCTGTTTGTCCCCTATCACTGCTTAATTACCAGTGCTGGTTTGTTTACATCCCTGTAATTTAGTGGTTCAGCAAAAAAGGAAACAATAGAATAAATACCAAGCTTAAGAATTATAAGTACAAAAACCCTTTAAGGCGGTGCCCCTGCATGGCCACAGTAAAAAAAAAATAAACAAAAATAAACAATATGAAAAACTGATGTAAAGTTTATTCTTTTACTTGTTTCAGCCATTTGACTGTGCCATGCTGGAGCACCAACTTCAAGGATATTTTTAGCCAAAGAAATCGACCCCAGGACTTATTCTTTTGCCAAACCACTAAGTTACAGGGACATAAACACACAAAAATTGGTTGTCAAGCAACGGTGGGTGGACAGACACAAAGACGCACACACATAAATACACTCACACACACACACACACACATATACGGTGGGCTTCTTTCAGTTTCTATCAACCAAATCCACTCACAAGGCTTTGGTTGGTCCAAGGCCATAGTAAAGAACACTTGCCCAAGGTGCCACATAGTGGGAATGAACCCAGAACCATGTGGTTGGGAAGCAAACTTCTTAACACACAGCCACACTTGTGTAATTGTCTATATTTTGCAATCTCATTAATTAAAAAGATAATTAATTCTATGTTTAGTATACTTACTTGGGACATTGATAACAGTTTTACAGTTTCTTCTGTTTGCCATATTTTCAAAAATGTTTCTGGACACAAAAAAATATAAAATATTTATTTACATTATCTACATTTGACAGATATTTGTCCTCATCTTGTTTGTTGTTAACACAACGTTTCGGCTGATATACCCTCCAGCCTTCATCAGGTGTCTTGGGGAAATTTCGAACCTGAGTTCTCAGTCCTTAGGTATTTTTATTACATGTCACCCCCTGTACTTAAGTGGTTTTATTTGACCAATTCCCAAATGTTGAAATGTAAACATTTAGAATACTTTATAGGCCATTAAATTGACTCCAGTACTTGACTGGTTATATTATACACACCATATTAAGTCCATATGAAAGCTAATCCTCTGCTATTACTGTTGATTTTATTGACCCTGAAGAGATGAAGGACAAAGCTGACCTCATTGATGTACAGTTTAGCACCGGAATATATTAATATATTATTACTCGATTAATCTACTCCATCGGTCACAAATGACCAAGGGTGCACCTAAGAAGTTCCCCTCCAGGGTACAAGTTTGGGCGGAAAGTCACCTCACTGGCGAATGCACAACCTAAGGTTGTTGTTTTTATGGAAGACCAGCGGTTGTCCATGCATACCAGCCTCCCCACTCCACGTCACTGATGTTATCCAAGGGAAAGTCAAAGGGGCCGATACAGCTTGGCACCAGCGACATCGCAACTCATTTCTACAGCTGAGTGAACTGGAACAACGTGAAATAAAGTGTTATAACGTGTTAGAAAATATATATAAAAAGGTAAATGGCTCACTTAAAGAACTCAAAGTGTGAACCCAAGGCAGCGTCTGCTATAAAAACTGATTGGTGAATTCCAGTTGCTTGCTTGTTTGCTTCATAAGCAGGAAAAGAGAAATTAGGGCAACCCAATCTGAAATAGAAAAAAGTAAAAACTTTAATCCTTTAACATTCAGATTACTTTGCCAAATCCAATGTTTATTCATTTGCATTATTTTGAATTAATCTTGTATTATCTCATAGCTTTCAGAATTCGATGATGTAATTATCTATTTTTAGAATGACATTGTAACATAGGTGTAAGAGGCCAGATCTGGTCATTTTCAACATAAAGCAAGTACAATATTTGGGCTAAATATGGCTGGTTTAAACGTGAAGGGTTAAACCAGTTATTTCTATTGTTGTTGTTGTTATTGGGTCCTCATGGTCAATAAAGGAAGTATTATTATTGCTATTATTATTATTTCTTTATTGCCCACAAGGGGCTAAACAAAGAGGGGACAAACAAAGACAGACAAAGGGATTAAGTCAATTATATCGACCCCAGTGTGTAACTGGTACTTATTTAATCGACCTCGAAAGGATGAAAGGCAAAGTCGACCTCGGCGGAATTTGAACTCAGAACGTAACGGCAGACAAAATACCGTTAAGCATTTCGCCCGGTGTGCTAACGATTCTGCCAGCTCACCGCCTTATTTTATTGCTATTATTATTATCATTATTATTAATCAGTTGTAATGTACAAGAGAAAAGCCATCTGGTGGTGTTGGCCACCAGCAAAGAAATGTAATTCAGCTATCTTCGCTATGCTACAGATGTATAAATATTTACATAATAAAAGGAAAATATTCAAATTTAAAACCTGAATTAATAATTAATAAAAAACAAACTCATAAACAAATATTTATGTAAAAAAAAAAACAGGCATACTCGTAAATATTTCACTTACCTTGGAAAAGTTGTTAAAGTAACCAGACTTTGGTTTGGACCCAACAATTGTTTCAGTGATTTACGCCTAAAATATTAACAAGATGGATTCTTGATGTGAGTGTCATGAAACTGAACAAAATTATTATTATTATTGTTATTATTCAGGTGACTGCCTGGAATCGAACTCGGAATCTTGGGGTTAGTAGCCCGTGCACTTAACCACTATGACATATGCCCATGGGTATTTGGCGTAGTGGTTAAGAGCACAGGCTATTAACCGTAAGATTCCGATCTCGATTCCAGGCAGTGACCTGAATAATAACAATAATAACAATAATAATAATAATAATAATAATAATAATATTACCTTATGTGAGTCATCAAGATGTCGAAATAATAATAATAATAATAACAATAATAATAATAGATAGAGAGAAGAGTTCTTTACTTTTGTATACGATTGACCTGTTGAAGGCACACGAGATGCCGAAATATATTAAAAGATATTAAAAAAAAAAAAGTCAATTGTATACAAAAGTAAAGAACTCGTCTCTCTATCTATTACATTTCTGCTGAGTTACTTCAGTCCTTTATATAAACTAATAATAATAATAATAATAATAATAATAACATTGAAAAATACCTTATGACTGAGAACCCAGGTTCAAAATTTCCCCAGGACACGTGATGAAGGCTGGAGGGTATATCAGCCGAAATGTTGTGTTAACAACAAACAAGATGAGGACAAATATCCATCAAATGTAAATAATGTAAATAATGAACAATGTTATTGTTTACGAAATACACAACATGGACTATAAGTAAACAAAACGTTGAATATTTGTGTATAAATGTAAATAAAGTAAATTCAAAATATTATTGTTACCTTTCTTTAAAATAATCTTCTATACGATTCAGATCAGTCAAGGAGCTACCAAAAGGATTCCTGGGTTTGCCTTCCATCGTAAATTCAGCACATTCTGGGGTCCACAAGCTTTAATATTTTTTGTTTTAAAAAGAGAAACTATATTTAGGAAACCAAAAATTAAGAAAGTGTTAAAAGTGGTGGTGATGATGATGATGATGATGATGATGATGATGATGATGATGATTAGGAGGAGGAGGAAGAGGAGGGTGATGGTGATAAGGACAACAATGGAGGACTGTATCCTCCCATGACACACAATAGTGGGCAAAGAAGATGGATGGATTTATCTATATCTATCTGTCTGTCTGTCTGTCTGTCTGTCTGTCTGTCTGTCTGTCTATCTGCCTATCTATCTATCTATCTATCTATCTATCTATCTATCTATCTATCTATCTATCTGTCAATCTATCTGAAGAAGTTGAGAAATTGACCAGAGAGGAAAGTGTTTGTCTGTAGACCTTTCAGACGCGTCCACCATACACATTCTTTCGCCATAGCCACAAGTACGATGAAATTGGCTCTTCCTTCTCGTTTCAAGGAAGGAGGTGCGACAATATTCATGATAGACTCGGTTGATAAACCGACTCGTCCCACACGCGATAGCAGTCATTCGACATAGACCCACAGGTCGGAAATGGTTGGACACTGTACGAGTGCATGCAGAACAGTTTCATCGCTCTGACCACATCTCGAGCAGGCCGGCCCCATGTTTCTTGAGCCATGCCTGTAGAGCCTATCCCGAATGGGTAGAGACAGACAGACAGATAGATAGATTGACAGACAGACAGATAGATTGACAGATAGATATGTTTCTTTATTGGTGACACAGGGCTGAACACAGAAATAGTGGATGTGGGGTAGAGATGATGGATGGACCAATAATTATACTCACCATGATTCTAATCCTTTTACTTCAGGAGATGCAAGTAAAGATGTAGCAGTCAACAGTAACTGGACAACACGTTTCTCATGGTCAAATCGTATTAACGTATATTCAGTCTAAAAGAGAAATCAGACCATTTATTGCAAAATACCATACATGAGAATGGAGGGTGTTGCTGAAGAGGTCACATTAAAAGATAAAAGATATATAAAGATTAGTTTCCAATTTTTCTAAACTCAAGAATTTGTATAAAATCAACAAGTTTTCTTTATCTCTCTTTCTCTATCAAGCTACACCTACCTCGTCACCCCAATAAAATGGATAATTCTTTTTGTCCTTATATCTCCTATACAGATGAACAAACTGCAGTCTTGCTTGTTTCTTGACACATGGAATATAGGGTTTAATCTCTTCCCATGTCATTAGGGTACCCTCCGAAATAATGACCATCTTTATTTTGACTGACAAATGAATCTTTCAACCAGATTTTCTTTCTTAGATCTTCTCTGTTCAGTTAGGACTGAAAATAGAAATAAAAGAAAAGAAAATGGTAAATTTTAACTTGTAAAACCTTTTGATTCCATAGAAATATTCTCTTCTACTCTCGGCACAAGGCCTGAAATTTTGGGGGAGGAGCCCAGTCAATTAGATCGACTGTTGCAGGTGAAGATAGCAGAAAATGAAGACTTTGTCATTATCAAACCAGTGTTTGGGACAAAAATTAACATGGAATTTTGATGGAAAGTTTGAATTTAGATCTCTTTAATCTTTCATTACTGCTTTTTTATTTTTTTCCTTTTGAAATACAATCTTTATTTCAATTAATTTTGAAAATAATGTAGAATTTAGTAAAATAAGTCGTTATTTCTGTGGTGTTTGGAACATAAATAAACCAACATGAAATTTTGGTAGAAGTTTTTAATTTGAATTACTTTCAAAAACAGAAAGTTT
>NC_069007.1:21019335-21026527 GCF_001194135.2 Octopus bimaculoides
TACTCTTTTACTTGTTTCAGGCTTTTGACTGTGGCCATGCTGGAGCACCGCCTTTTAGTCGAGCAAATCGACCCCAGGACTTATTCTTTAGAAGCCTAGTACTTATTCTATCGATCTATTTTGTCAAGCGATGGTGGGGGGACAAACACACACATACAAACATACACACACACATACATATATATATATACATATATACGACGGGCTTCTTTCAGTTTCCGTCTACCAAATCCACTCACAAGGCTTTGGTCAGCCCGAGGCTATAGTAGAAGACACTTGCCCAAGATGCCGCGCAGTGGGACTGAACCCGGGACCATGTGGTTGGTAAGCTAGCTACTTACCACACAGCCACTCCTACGCCTATATCTCTTTAACTTTTCATTACAGATTTTTTTCTTGAAGTACATTGTCTTTATTTCAATTAATTTTGAAAATAATGTAGAATTTAGTAAAATAAGTCGTTATTTCTGTGGTGTTTGGAACATAAATAAACCAACATGAAATTTTGGTAGAAGTTTTTAATTTGAATTACTTTCAAAAACAGAAAGTTTGATTATAGAGCCAGGAACAATCTGATATGGATTGGAATCAAAAGACTTAATCAAAGTCTGAATTGTTATATAATTAAACTAATTCTCTGTAAGATATTAATTGAACGTCTTACAGATACAGAGGACGAATAATAACTCATTAATTAAAAAAAGCTCACCTCAAATATTCAAAGCTGTCCTATGTTTTAGTTGCAGTTTTTTACCAGTTGCCACATAAACATTAATTCACAATGTCACAGCAGAAATCTGTTCCTCATATAGTCTCTGAATTATTTATCAAAGCCTGTAGCATCAAATTACAGTTAAAAAAATAGGTTAAAATCAAAATAGAATTAAAAAAACTGGGTTACATTTTGAAATACTATTTGTTGTTAGTATTCCTCCCTCCCTCCCATGAAGGCCATTCATTAACTAATTTTTCTGGCTGCTTCTACCAAACATTTGCCAACACGGAGCAGATGAAATGAGGTTATCAATACAGCACACACACACACACAAGTTGCAATTACATGATATGCATAAATATAGCCATTCTAGTTGTTTTGGGACCCCGCCCCTTTTACACATACATCTAGGTTGTACTTTAAGTTTACCATCATCATCATCATCTTGTCATTGTCACTTCCTCATCGTCATCATCATCATCAACTTCATAATCACTGTCATTGCCATCATCTACATCATCATTACGGTCACCATCTTTGTCGTCATTATTTGACATCTGCCTTCCATGCTGGGATGGCTTGGACAGTTTGACAGGATTTGACAGTTCCAAGGACTACATCACACTCCACTGTCTTGCTTTGGCAGGGTTTCTACAGCTTGGATGCCCTTTCTAACAACAACCACTTTGCCACAAATACTGGGTCCCTTTTTTTTTTATGGCACCAGCACTAGTGAGGTCACTTGGCAGCAGCTTGCAAGACTAAGTCTCCTTTTGACTGAGTAGGGTTACAGTAGAGATGGATGCAGAGGGATGTGGTTTTATGCTACAAGAAAAAAGGGTCAAAGATTGAGATAAGGGGATAGAACAGAACATGCTGCGGAGAAGCTACATGGCTAAATTAGATATATTTTGTTAAAATTAAAATATTATTTTTAAATTGGAATATTTTATACCAAAAATGTAGTTACTGTTGCGTTATCTAGCCACGAAAACCCAATAAAATACATCAACTATCCCTGAAATGATACTATATCTTGGCCCTATATTGGTCACAAATTTTGGTACAGGGCCAGCAGTTTCAGGGAAGGGGCTAAATCAATTACATTGACCCCAGTATTCAACTGGTACTTATTTAAAATCATTATATTGCAAATATTGCATCGTCTTTTGGAGTAAAAAATTTGTCAGCATAATTGGTTAGTAAAAGTTGAGATAATTTGGAACACAGTCATGCAACAGGTAGTTGTTTTCCAAGAAATGTTTCCTCAAATTTGACCTGATTGTAATTGAGGTTGCTAATAGAATATTTGGATAATTTTTGGTGTTTAATAATTAAAATTCTTTTCTCTGTTGGATTTCAAGTCAATCTTTTCCCACACTAATATCTAATTTGATAATTTTCAAGTTTCAAAAAAATGATGTCTAAATTGGGGCAAAATGAGTAATGACATTTCACTAAATTCTTCTCTTTAACTGCATCGTGTGTAAACATGTTGGGAAGAGAGTCACTCCAGTGGACCGTGAAGAAGCTGTAGAGAATTATTTCATGACTTTTTTTTATATTATTTAGTTGAGTTCCATTAATTTCATATCATTTGCCGTTTTTCACAGACTGTCTTTCATTTGACCGAAATATTTGAAATCTCTGTTGCATTTCTGATCTTTCTGGTGTCCAAGAATATCGTTTGCATGGGTCTTTTTCAAATGTAATTCTTGAAGAATAAAGAAACAAATTTACATTATGCTGCTTTACTAATTTTGCCCCAGCTAAATTTGTCTTTTACATACTCAAAGAGAACAGTGACAATTTTCTGAAATAGTGTTTTAATTATGTTATCAGGTTTTAAATGCATTTAAAGAATGTCATTTGTTTTACTGATATAATTTTTGTAAGGTTGTGAACATTTTTGAAGAATGCATTCAGTAAAAACACATCATTGTGCCCCCCCCCCAACTTCTATATGTCATTTAATTTATACAATATTTAAATATGAGCTGTGAATTCTATCATGCTGGGCAAAAACAATAATCCGGGAGACTTACATAACATGCTTTGCGTTTGCAAGCAATCCTTCAGGCTCGAATACTCATGGCTGGTTTTATTTGGAAATCGATATACTAGTCTGTGAGAAAACACAAGGTAAGCAAGAAGATGGTGGATGCAAAAAGTGGAATGAGCAAAGGTGGAACGAGTAAAAGAAACGGAAAATGAAAGTAAGTCGAGAGTTGCGTACCTTTATCCATCAAAGCCATAGTAAATCCCATCTATTGTGGAACAATAAACCAGACACACACAAACACGCGCGCATTCACAGGCACTGACTCGCATACACACACACATGCACAAACTCTCACACACACACACGCACACATACGGAGGCTTCTTTCAGTTTCCGTCTGCCAAACATACTCACAAGCCTTTGGTTAGTCCAAGGTTATAGTAGAAGACACTCGCCCAAGTTGCCATGCAGTGGGACTGAACCCAGAACCATGTGGTTGGGAAGCAAGCTTCTTACCACACAACCACACCTGTGCCTCGTGTTTGCCAAAACTTGATGCCATATTTAGAACCAGCCCATACCCTCACCCCAAATTAATCTAAAACTGCCATAACCTTGAAGAAATGGCATTTATAAATTGCTCTTTAACCCAAAGTTTCTTTATCGGTTTATTGATTTGTGTATTCACAGAACTTACATTTGCTCTCAATATTCTTGTCTCTTCCAAAATTCCTCATCAGATCATGTTGACATTTCAATCTACATATACTAATATGTACAAAAGAATTGGCATTCCAGTTACAATGATAAGGGTTCCAGTTGATCCACTCAATAGAACAGCCTGTTTGTGAAGTTTGATCTGCAACTGGCTGAGTACTGCATAGACGTGCATACCCATAACATATCAGGTGATCCGGAAAGTTCTTAACGTTTTTTAAGTGCAATGAAGGATAAAAAATTTTGAATATACTCTCGGCTTTATTCATTAAAGTAATTAAAGTAAAGTAATTCATAAAGTAATTGTTTTCTATGACCTTAGATCACCTAGCAAGCAATTTCGATATTGCCACGGCATAAAACTCAGTTACTTTTGAGGAAAATAAGTAACCTAAGTGGGTTTTCACACCATCTAAACCATTAAATGATTTTTCTTTTCCAGAGAATTCTGCTGGGACAAATTCCCCTCTCAGGTTCACACATTTATTGCAGCGGCCCTTCAGTTTATCTAAGCCCTGTAAAAGAACTCAGAAGGTTGGGCCTTCAACTAAGCCTTTTGCAATGCCATTAAAACAAGGAACTTTACAACATAGCCCCATACACACACACATGAGGAGATGCTGAAAAGTTCCTGGTATATTCCCCTCTCATTGGTCCCCTTGCAGTGGTCCTTCAGTTTTTCTAAGCCCTGTAAAAGAACTCAGAATGTTGGGCCTCCAGCCAGGTCTTCCGTGACTGTATGCATGTGTGTGTGTGTGCATGTGAGTGTATGTGAGCGTATGTGTGTGCATAAGTGTATATGCGTGTGTGTGTGTGTATATGAATGTGTGTATGTGCATGTGTCAGTGTATGAGTGTGTGTATGGGCATGTGTGTATGCATGTATATGTTTGTGATTGTGTCTGTGAGAGTGTGGTGCGTTGTGTGCATGTATGTGTGTATATCTGTATGTTTGTGTATGTGTGCATGCATGCTTGTGTCTGTGTGCATATGTGTGATTGTGAGTCAGTGTGTGTGACTCTGTGTGTGTGTGTGCATGTGTCTGTGTGTGTGTATGTGCATATGTGTATGCCTGCATGTATACCAGATTTCCTCTCTGTTTCTCTCTTTTCCTATTTCCCTTTCTTCTCTTTAATCGACCCTCCAGGGTGGAGGTGGGTCTCCACCCCTCCCCTTCCATCTCATCTCCTTTCTCTATCTAATGTTTCTGTCATCCCTCCCTCCTACCACCTCTCTCCCCTCTCTGTATCCCACCTGCTTCAATCATAAAAAGTATCACTTCTCATTGCATTTTCTTTGTCACCTAATTTATTATTCATCATGAATTTCGTCAACTAAATATTTATTAATACTCACATTTGCACAAAGCTAAGACCATTACTATCATATGCAAACCTTAATTTATCAACACAATTTAGCTTTTCTTCTCCAAATATTTTTTGTGTCTTTGTTTAGCATTAAATATAATACCAGCAGACAAGAAGCCATTTTGTTGTACACTGTACACACAGACATACACATATGTGTGTGTGTGTATATATATATATATATACACACATACGTACATACATACATACATATAGAGACCCCACATTATATACGTATATATATATATATATATATATATATACACACACACACACGTTTATATATATATCCTCCATTCCGCTTTGTTACGAGAGTGACCTCCCTTGATCTCTCTCCCTCTCTCTCATTTATTTATTTTTTTTCTTTTCGTCTTATCTGGACTAAAATTGTTTTTCCTTTATCATATAGCATTTATGTTTTCCGAATGGTCATTATCCTTTCTTTCTTTTTTTTTTTACCATATAAACATACGCACTATATATTCGTTCTTCATTCGTTTATCACTGTTCTTATTCTAACTCATGTCCGTTGTCTGGAAATCTTTCGTCACACATCTGCGATCTCTTCAGCGACACTTTTCGTTTTCGTGTGTTCTCTCGCTCCACTTACTCCTTTCTGCTCTTCTATACTTATATGATGGCTGTCTACTCGTGACCAAGGAAAACCATTGCTCATGCGAAATGCTAGCAATGCCGATGCATGATGTTGTTGCACCAGCAGTCGGCCTCACCCGGGTTTGCATCCGCGGCTTTTGTGTTCGTAGCGGTGCCCTCGTACTTGATGAGGCATCAGATAGTTGCTGCACCAGCGATAATACAACTCGAAATTTTAGGTCCAATAGGGCTTACACAGCACTTACAGACCTTCTCCACCCTATTGACTAGATCCAGAAATAAGCCAGAGCAAGATATCAAGTGCCAATAGGGGTCACAAGCCGTGGAGTGTGGAAACCCCATGATTTCAAGCGCAAGCAAAAAATCCTCAAAATTTTCAATGTCATTTCCTATAAACCGTTCTTTTTTTTTATTTATTAGTGACCTTCTCCTTGGGAAATACTTTAGCAAACGCTAAAGAGGGGCTAACTCCCAGTGGTCTTTCAGCTCGCCGAAAACCAATCCGGAATTTCTGAGATCCGGCGCTATTGCTAGATAGTCGTTCATCCGTCCTTTTGGTAGGTCTTGTTTTTAGTCTTGCCGGGTTTCCGGCAACTCTCCTTAATACGCAAGCCTAGTGGGGCGGTCATGGTCCAGTCGCCGACCACCCGACCATTCAACAGGTTGTACTAGTTTCCATGTTACCTGGAGCACTCATGAGAAACCTCACCTCACAAGTGACCCTCACACACACACATGCACACATATTTTCAATCCCACCTCATTATCCTACATTTTTCTATAACTTCTCCCAGATCTATTGTAAATCCTGTTATTGTTAACGATCGTTGTACTTCATGGTACTTTGGAGTATTTCTTTGAAACTTTGCGGCCTCAAGTAGAAAAGGCCATCAATGTTGCTGTTACTGCTACAGAACGTGATTTAGTTGCTGCTGCTGCTGCTGTTTGTAGTGCTGCTGCTGTCTTTTCCAGTTATACTTAAAAACCGTCAGTCAACTCAACATTGCATTTGGTTGTAGATACACTCGCATATAACACCATATTTATATATACGACCAGATATTTCCATATACAACACCATGGTTCTTAACGTTGACTACAACTACCTGGGTTCCAGTGGTATGAAAGTTTCCAATATATGCCTTGGCGCCCTGACTTTCGGCACTACTGTAAGTAAATCCCATTTTTACCCCTGTATTCATTGAAGAAGTCTCGTCCTAACATATTCTAAGAATCCCTAATAATGATTATAGTAACTTATCGAACTTGGTAAGAAAGCCAATAATTTTAAAATTTATGATTTTATGATTAAAAAAAAAAAGAACAAAGTTTTAGAGAAGCAAGGTTCGGTGGGCGGCTTTGTCTTCTCCCATCTACATCATCATCTACACTATTCATCTCATCTCATTAATGGATATATAATACTGTACTCTTTAGTAAATTACACACACACACACGTGTATCACATGCGCACACAATCACAAAGACACATACACAGAATGTTCAGGATAAATTTGACGATCTGTTATATCTCGCTTTTAATCAGAATGTGTGTGTGTGTGTGTGTGTGTGTGTGTGTGCAAATGAATAAGAGAATGGAGATATTGAAATTAATAAGAGTTTATTATCAGCAAAAAATTGGGTAAGATATAGTATGCAAATATAATTAGGGTAATGAAGAGTAGATAAATAGAGATTGATTAAATTACAATATGAATGAGGTGAGGAATTAAATTACATTTGTAGGTTATATATAAAATTGAGAAAAACTTATCTA
>NC_069007.1:21027159-21027872 GCF_001194135.2 Octopus bimaculoides
TAAGAGCACCATCCGAGCGTGATCGTTGCCAGGGCCGCTGACTGCCCCCCCCCCGTGCTGGTGGCACATAAAAAGCACCATTTGAGTGTGATCGTTACCAGCGTCGCTTTACTGGCACTTGTGCCGGTGGTACGTGGAAGACAACATTCAAGCGAGGGCATTGCCAGTGCCGCTGGACTGGCTCCTGTGCAGATGACACGTAAAAACACCATTTGAGCATGGCCATTGCCAGTACCACCTAACTGGCCCTCGTGCCGGTAACACATAAAAGTATCCACTACACTCTTGGAGTGGTTGGCGTTAGGAAGGGCATCCAGCTGTAGAAACTCTGCCAGATCTTAGAAATATGATGAAGTACCATAAACTACGATGAACATCAATGATAACAGGATTTAGAAAAGGGGTGGGAGAAGATTATAGAAAAATGCTGGATAGTGAGAGGAGTAAGCACATACATACATACCACCCCTGAGACACTTCAGAAAAAAGAAAAACCGTTGGAAAACAGTTTATAGCAGAGACTCCAGCAAATAAGATCTGAAGAAGGAATTCTAATTCCGAAATATCATCGGACTACAGTTTACCAAGTTACAACAGTTATACAGTCCATTTTTTGTTCTATAGTGCATTGTTATACCTTCCTAAACTTTTTATTCTTTACAAACAAGAAGACCCGGCAAGCCAAGTGAGATCGTTGCCAGTGCCCCTGGACT
>NC_069007.1:21028313-21030808 GCF_001194135.2 Octopus bimaculoides
GCAATGTGTGTTTTTGTATCAATTACAAGGAGGATATATTACGAGAGATACAAGGCTTGTTTGCTATCAGCCTGAACATGTTTTTAGATATGAAACATAAGGAGCATATTTAAAAGATATTCAAGATCTGTATTAAGAGCCTGAACTTATTTCCATATATGTACATGTGTGTGTGTGTGTATGTGTGTGTGTGTGTATGTGTGTGTGTGTGTGTGTGTATAATACATACACACTCACATGCCTGGTGAACTGGTAGGATTGTTGGTATGCCAGGTGAAATAGTTAGTAGTATTTCACCTGTCCTTACATTCTGCATTAAAATTTCACCAAGGCCAACTTTGCCTTTGTAGGGGTTGATAAAAAATGTAGAAGTTTTGGGGTTGATAAAATAAGTACCAGTTGTGGGTGTTCTTCTCTAGCACAGAGAAGACCCAAATGGGTCTTCTTCTCCAGCACAGCATATTACCAAATATTTTAGTCATTTGTCATTGCCTCTGAGACCCAATGCTCAAAAGGTGCTTTATACGGTCCACTGGCACGGGTGGTAGTTGCATGACACCAGCACTGACCACACTGCCTCCATGAGGTGCCCTTTGTGTGCCTCTGACATGGGTGCCAGTTATGTGACACCATGGAGTCTGATTAAAAAATAAGGGGACTGATGTTATATAGAAAGAAAACTGCAACACATTAGTTAATTTTAAGATCTAATTTTGCTAAAATGTATTATTTTTGTTGATAGGATGGAATTAAATTGCATCGACCAGGTCAGTTGGACCCCACAGGTGCATATCAACTGCTTGACCGTTTTGCTGAATGTGGTGGCAACTTCATTGACACAGCAGATGTTTACACAGCCCGTCAGTCAGAGACAATTGTTGGTAATTGGCTCAGCAGGTAAGAATCATCATCATCAACATCATCATCATCATCATCAACGTCTGTTGTCCATGCTGGCATGAGTTGGACAGTCTGATCAGAGCTGGCAAGCCGAGGGGCTGCACCAGACTCCCGTCCGATTTGGATGCCCTTCCTAACGCCAATATGATATTTAAACCCTTTAGCATTCAGATTACTTTGACAAATGCAAAACTTATTTATTCACCTTTGTTTTGGATTAATCAAATAATCAAACCAATAAAACATTTGATCTTGAAGCTACAAGATATTAATGATGTGAATGTTTTATTTTTAGAATGACATTATAGGGTAGGCGTGAGAAGCCAGATCTGTCTGGTCTGAATGTAAAACATGTAGAACATCTAGGCCTGATATGGCTGGTTTAAATGTTAAAGGGTTAAAGTGAATTCTACATAATATATTTTAGGTTCTTGTGGAAGCTGCGTTGCTTCTGAATGACGTTGTTGCATGCATGCAACATTGTTGCCTGTGACAAGCTGGGCTTTGGATGTGATGTTGCATATGTAATGTAGGGGTCGCATTTGTTGGCTTGACACCCTGTTTTTTTAATTTAGACAAATTAGGTTATATTACATTATTTACATTTGATGGATATTTGTCCTCACCATATTTTGGCTAATATACCCTCCAGCCTTCATCAGGTGTCTTGGGGAAATTTCGAACCTGGTTTCTCATTCCTAAGGTATTTTTCAATATTATTATTATTATTATTATTATTATTATTATTATTCAGGTCACTGCCTGGAATCAAACTCGGAATCTTGGGGTTAGTAGCTCGCGCTCTGAACCACAACGCCATCCGTGTGTTATGTAATTAATATTTGAACTCAAAACTGTTAATGGATATGTAATTATTCATTTTATTGAGGTTAAGTATCACAATAAAGAAAGTTATGTGAAATATCTGACCTTAATATAATTTATCTTCTGATCTTTAAGTGACTATGAAATTACCTGTGAACCTCATGTGATGTGTTGAGATAAAGCTGTTAATTCATACCAATGAGACATTTATATACTTCCACTGGGAATACAGAAGTAATATAACTTATTAGCTGATCGTTAAGTGATTATGATATTATGTATGAGCTTCATGTGACACGGTGAGACAACATTGGTTAAATCAAACCAATAAAACATTTATACAGGGTCTTGCAGATAAATTGAGACAATTTATCTGTAAGACCCTCTATATAAATCTAATTTGACTGGAGGAGATGGTAGGTGCTGTCTGGTGTAACTAGTAATGTTGTCTCATTTGGAAAACAGTAGCTACAAGGTTCAATTCCTCTGAAAGATCTTGCTTATCTCCTGTCCTTTCATGATATGCTGTTTTATGAACAAAAGCCCCTTTTTTTTAATCCCAAGTGTCACCTATCATGTGAGTCAGTCTGAGGTAGAACATTTCACTGTCATGAGGTGAAAGTGGACAATGTCCTCCAGATGTTTTAAGTAGTTTCCTTCATCCTGTCCAACCATGGCAAATTATCTCAATTTGAATCACTTTTTGCCTCCAGTACTTTTTTGGGGGGGGGGGAGTTTTGGTTGTTTAAAGATTCATGGAAGGACATAGC
>NC_069007.1:21030818-21034379 GCF_001194135.2 Octopus bimaculoides
TGTGTGTGTGTATGCATGCGTATGTGTGATTCTGCATGTATGTGTGTGTGTGCATGCATATGTGTGTGTGACTGAGCATGTGTGTGTGTGTGTGTGTGTGCGTGTGTACACCTATGTATGTATGTATGTGTGTCTGGGTGTGCTTATGTATGTGCATGCATATATGTCGTTGTGTGTGCATATGTATGTATGTGTGTGAGTGTGTTTGTGTGTGCATATGTATGTGCATGGGTATGTGTGGGTGTGTGTGCATGCATTTGTATGTGTATGTGTACCTGTGTGTACCTCTGTACTTGTGTGTGCATATGTATTCATATGTGTGTGTGCATCTACATGTGCATATATATATATATATATATATATATATATGTGTGTGTGTGTGTATATGTATTTATATGTATTTATGTCTTTAATTTTTCTTAGCAAAGAGAGGAGCAGGTATGTTATTGCCACTAAAGTCCGGTTCAACAATAACCTCAAAGATCCGACCGACGTCAATGCTGTTGGGCTCAGTCGTAAACACATTGTAGCTGGCTTAGAGAAGAGTCTTGAGTGTTTGCAGACAAATTATGTGGACCTTTATCAGGTAAGTTCACATGCTATAACACACACACACACACACACACACACACACACACACACACACACACATTCAAATCTTGTTAGGGAGGAGTTAGAATAGCATAGAAAGGATAAAGCATCTGTAGTATTTACTAAGTCCAGTTAGATCTGATCTTAGCTGGTCAGTGATAAAACATGTTCCAAACAAGACCACCTACAAGGTGTCTGTTTCCTCATCCATTCGTCTGTCAGCCCCTGGCATGGGGCCTAACACTATATTTCATCTCTAAAGACTCTTATTCCACCTCCAAAGACCCATGTTCCCTCTATAAAGACTCCTATTCCGTCTCCAAAGACCCACGTTCCACATCCAAAGACTCCTATTACCTCTCCAAAGACTCAAGTTCTGTCTCCAAAGACTCATACTTTGTCCCCAAAGCCTCACATTCCATCTTCAGAGATGAGATCAACACCTAAAAAGCCATTCCAGTTCTTACTACTTCTCTATTTTTTCCTTTCGTAATCAGGCTCACTGTTGGGACAGTGGTACACCAATCAAAGAAACCCTTTTGACTTTCAATGATTTACAAAGAGCTGGCAAGATCCATCACATTGGTGTAAGTAATTTCTGCGGCTGGCAGTTACAGAAAACAGTTGACCTGGCTAACCACATCGGTATGTCGTCAATCCTGACTCTGCAGGTAAGTTGAAGCAATATTTTAGAGGTGGTTTTTTTACCTAATTTTGTTTTATTTTTGTTCTTTTATTTCATTCAAAATGGTTATACATCACATAGCTATTGCAGCAGATTCATACATCAATGTGTGTGTGTACATATGTGTTTGTCACCCACAACTGGTGTTGGTTTGTTTACATCCCCATAACTCTGCAGTTTGACCTGAGAAATTTATAGAATATGTACCAAATTTTAAAAAAAATACATACATACATACATACTGGGGACAGATTTATTTGACTAAGGCCCTTCATGTCAGTGCCCCAGCAAGGCCACATACCAGTAACTGAAACAAGTAAAAGATAAAAGAAAAGAAAGAAGAAATTAATATAAATATAAATAAATATATATGTGTGTGTGTGTGTGTGTATAGGCGTGGCTGTGTGGTAAGAAACTTGCTTCCCAACTACATGGTTCCGGGTTTGGTCCTACTGTGTGACACCTTGGGTAAGTGTCTTCTACTATAGCCTCAGGCTGACCAAAGCCTTATTTGGTAGACAGAAACTGAAAGAAGCTTGTTGTATATATATATATATATATATATATATATATATATATCCTCATCATCTTCGTTTAACATCTATCTTCCGTGCATGCATGCAGCCAAGTAGAAAAACTATCCTAGGCTACTGTGTCTGTATGTATAATGCTTATTTTTGTTTCCATAGCAACAATACAGTCTCATGGAGAGAAATGCTGAGTTTGAAGACTTCCAAGTGTGCCAAAATGAAGGAGTATCCATTTTACCATGGAGTCCACTGAAAGGGTAAGCAACATCCTCCTACTTCTCTAAAATAATTCCTAATTCTTTGAATATTTGTCATTGTTCTCGTTACTATGACAACATTAGGGGAAGACATTATGTGGTTGTTTGACATACTAGAAATAGCAGTCATCTTCGTCAAACATATGTTTAAAGAACAAAAAAAAAAGGTATGGTCATATCTAGAGTGCTTTTGATTATCTTTTTCAGTCAGACCTGACCTAAAGACTGACCTGAGACTGACCAACAATACCAAGACTGCCATAGCTCTGTTTGACCATAACTGACCTAGGCCTGCACATCTTTATTTTCATCACCATCAATTATAACTGTCCAAGGGACATTCTCCACCTCTGATATCACAATTCATTGCAACTCTGTTTGACCATAACTGACCGAGGCCCGCACACCTTCGTTATCGCCACCCTCAGTCTGTCTTACACAAGCATGGGAAAGTGGAAGTTAATGATGTTGATGATGATAATGATGATGATGATGATGGTGGTGGTGGTGGTGTGGGTGTGCCTGCGCTTTGCGTGTGTTTGTTTGTGCTTTCATCGAAGAAGCTAATTTACCTTTTTTTGCCAGTGGTTTCCTTTCTGGTAAATTCAAAAGAACTGAAGCCCCTTCAACGGAAACAAGGATTGGGTATGCAGCTTTGGACGAGGAAAACCGGAGTCTTGAAATTCAGCCTGGATGGTCGGCATTACAATCAAGAGATGACGTTTGGCTTCTTCTTGATGCTATGACAAAAATTGCACAAAATCACAGTAAGTTCAGCGGTTTTATCTTTTCTATCAGTCTGCCTTTACCCCACTACTACCAACACCCCCACCATCATTTTTATTATTCTTTTTACTCAGTAGAAGAAGGGCAGTGTGTGGCCCTTTTTCATGCCCTTCCAGACCAGTGGGTCAAATACCTGACCCAAAATCTTTCCAAAACAATAGACACTGCAAAAGACATCCAAGAACTTTGAGGTGGTTTGAACCATTTTCAAACCAGCCCACCCGAGACTGTCCCTTGGTTTTATGATACAACTCTTCTGCTTTAAAGTGATATATATACACATACATACATACATGGTGGTTGTCTACTCCTTACACAGAGTTTGACCACCTCCTGTACCTACACTTTAGCCCTTTCATGGCGTCTGATGTGGCTTTTTAAATCAGACAATGTTTTGAGAAAAAAACACCCACACAGATTGCACTTCTGATTTGAACTACCAATACCTGCAGGTAAGTTCTGCTCATTGTGGATCCTAACATGTCTTTTAAGAACTCCTGAACATACATACATACATACATATATTCTTAACAAAAATAGCATTGACAATAACTTTGAAGTTTTTGGCCTGTTAAGCCATCATCAGACAGTCGATGATGGTTTAGCTGTCTGAAACTTTGAAGTCACTGTCAACTCTATTCTTTTTAAAAATTGATAAAAACCTATTCCACAAAATGTATTGAATAATCCTTCAATTTAATGTAAAATTGTT
>NC_069007.1:21034684-21037483 GCF_001194135.2 Octopus bimaculoides
GGCTTCAACTGGCTGGGAACTGACTTGTGAAGAGGTATGGCTTTCTTAAAACTTCTTTTTATTCTTATCTTGTTTTGTTAATGTCTGTCTTTTGATGCTAGGATCAGTTGGACTCATTCAAACATACACAAACCCATACACACACACACACACACGAGAGAGAGAGAGAGAGAGAGAGAGAGAGAAGCAACTATAAAAGAATTCACACAATTGGATCTGGGTCTGGTTATGGTAATAGAAAAAGTCATGGAACAATTGATCTGTGACAGAATAGACAGAGATGAGATGCAGTTCCGAAGATGTATTATGGATGCAATTTTCCTTGTGAGGCAACTGCAGGAGAAATATTTGGCTAAGGGCAAGCTGTTATTCTTGGCATTCTTTGACTTGGAGAAGACTCTTGAAAGGGTATCACCTTCAGTAATTTGGTAATTCCTAAGAAAACTGGATGTGAACGACTGTCTTGTAATGGCTGTACAAGCTATGTACAAAGATGTATTTAACCCTTTAGCATTTAAACCGGCCATATCCGGCCAAAAGTATTCTGCCTATTCTATGTTCAAACTGGCCAGATCTGGTCTCTCACACCAACCCTACAATATCGTTTTAAAAATTAACAGCTACCTCATCAAAATCTCATAGCTACAAGATAATGCATGATTAGTTCAAAATAATGTGGAGAAAAAAAGCATTAATTATGGTAGAATAAGGCGAACACTAAAGGGTTAAGCAAGGGAGTGGTTAGTGTTAGGAAGGGCATCCAACCGTGAAAACCATGCCAAACTGACACAGAAGCATGGTACAGGCTCCTGCCTGGCCAACTCCTATCAAACTGTCCAAACCATACCAACATGGGAGGATGATGATGATGATGACAATGATGATGTATGTATATACATACTAGCCATAATTAATTCAGTTAGAATACTTGCATAAATGGAAAGTATGCATATACATAATAGCCATAATTAATTCAGTTAGAATACTAACATAAATGGGATGTATGTATATACATACTAGCTTTGGCTAATTCACTGAGAATGCTGGTGTATATAGCGTTGTCTCAACATACCTAAAGTGGTCGTAGCCGTTAATAAATTCACTGTGTATATGTCATTGACATTGAGAAAGATTCTGTTGTTGTTTAGCTTATCAAATCCTCATTGAATAGGCATACGGTCAAAGACATTTCAGTAATGACCTCCCTGTCTATATCATTTTAAAGATGTACTGTATGAAGGGCCTACGTGTCTTTTCTTTTGAAAAAAATGTAGGGTGTGAGATAAGGAAGATTTGGCTGCTATTTCTAGCAGGTCAGGCAACTTAGCTATAATAGCTTTGTCGTATTACTTATTACACAAAACAGTGACCTTGTTTTGTCTCTTATCTTATGTGCGTGTGTGTGTGTGTGTGTGTGCATGTATTTTTGTGTGTGAACATTGTGTGAATTAGCTTTTTATATAACCTGTATAAAATCTTGAGTTACATCCAGGAGATAAAACAGTCTTCAGAAAGACAAATACCTCTGACAGTATCAATACCAGCAGATAACAGGTCACTACACTTATCTGCTACACTGGCTACAGTGAGACGGCGGAGTTGTTAGCACACCAGACAAAATGCTTAGGGGCATTTCGGCTGTCTTTATCTTCCGAGTTCAAATTCCGCCAAGGCCAACTTTACCTTTCATCTTTTCAGAGTTGATAAAATAAGAACTAGTTGAAAACTGGGGTCGATGTACCATATTTTAACGTGTATAAGGAACCCTTGTGAATAAGGAACCTGCTAATTTTGAGGGCTCTAAATTTGGTAAATAATTTTTTTAAGGGATTTTAATAATATCCATGGCTAAGAAACTTCCATATTTTTTTTAACCTAATTTTTGACAAATTGTAGCCAGCACTGATTTTTGTTACGACAATTTGTATCTGACGTCTCGGATATGAAATGTTGTAACAGAAATCAGTGCTGGCTATTATTTCTATAGAATATTTGTAGGGATAACTTTAACAAATGATCGACCCCGGTGTTTGCCAGCTGGAGCAACGTGAAATGAAATGTTTTGCTCAAGAACACAACGCGTCGCCCGGTCCAGGAATCGAAACCACAATCTTACGATCATGAATCCAACACCTGAACCACTAAGTCACACACCTTCACATTCAGCCAGGTTGACACCTAAATAATACTAATAGTAGTAATAATGAAAGGAATAATAATAATATTCATAATGTCTGAATGATGATGATGATGATGATTATGTAAAGTCTTATTTCTTATTGCTTTTCACAGATGGAGACACTGAATGATTTGTCGGCCCCTGTGAAAAGATATCCGCATTGCTTCATTGCTAAGTCTAATGCTAATCGCCTGAAGTAACGCAGCTATCACTATACGTTTCACATGTATTATATACACCACATTATGGGTGTATACACACTATCCCATGGATGTATACATATACATATGGAAACACATACACAGTATACCACAGAAGTACATATACATACATATCTATCTATCTCTCTAACCCTCTATCTATCTATCTATCTATCTATCTGTCTATATATATATATATATATATATATATATATATATACTTTATTTAAAAGCAGCAAAAATATAACAAAAGACTGTTACTCGGAGTTTCACGTTCCCGTTCATCGGACAGTATATATATATATATGTATATGTATGCTCTTTTACTTCAGTCATTTGACTGCGGCCATGCTGGAGCACCGCCTTTAGTCGAGCAAATCGACCCCAGGACTTATTTTTTGTAAGCCTAGTACTTATTCT
>NC_069007.1:21038740-21039945 GCF_001194135.2 Octopus bimaculoides
ACTCTTGGATGAAAAAGTCTAAAACGGTGGAATCCGGCAATAAAATGTAATTCATGATAAAATTATTCTAGTATTTTCTACTTTTCTTATTTTCCTTATACATCTCAACTCATGTGTTACTTTTCTACCTTCTACACACACATACACATATATATATCTTGTATGGTCGTATATATATTTGTGTATGTACATGTATGTATATATAAATGTTACTACACAAGTAGATATGCATGTGCATGTATAGATATGTATATGTATTAATGCAAATGTATATATATATGTTAAAATACCTCTCTGAATACACATGTCGGCCAAAACTGAATGACAAACCTTCTGGATGTCTGCATCATCACTGCACTGCATTTAAACAAGAACAACAGCACCAGCACAAATATATCAGGTACAAGAACCCCACCAAAAAAATTAGAGTGATACTCACTGGAACAGATGACATCTTTCTTATAAAAACAGAAATCGATTACTTTAGATCATAAATAACTGAAAAACACAAACCAGAGTTGTGTCCCTTCTTTCTGTAATGTCATAAGTGATATTTTAAGGAAAAAATATGGAAAAATTACATAAAACTTTGGAAGCTGAAATCAGTGAAACCATGTCTGGGTCAGTTGAATATTCTTTCCTATACTAAAACAAAATACTTTTTGCTGAAAAGCTCAAAAAAAGTATATAGGCACAGGAGTGGCTGTGTGGTAAGTACTTTGCTTACCAACCACATGGGTTTAGGGTCAGTCCCATTGCATGGCACCTTGGGCAAGTGTCTTCTACTATAGCCTTGGGCCGATCATATGTATATCGTTCGTTTAACGTCCGCTTTCCATGCTAGCATGGGTTGAACGATTTGACTGAGGACTGGTGAAACCAGATGGCTACACCAGGCTCCAATCTGATTTGGCAGAGTTTCTACAGCTGGATGCCCTTCCTAACGCCAACCACTCAGAGAGTGTAGTGGGTGCTTTTACGTGTCACCCGCACGAAGGCCAGTCAGGTGGTACTGGCAACGGCCACGCTCAAAATGGTGCATTTTACATGCCACCCGCACAAGAGCATATTTGCGTATAAATTGCATACTTACAGAATCCAAACTCCTTTGAAGTGCAATACCAGGCCCCTGGAACTGACACCTGCCATGCTAGGACTTCCACACAGTTTCTGTCTAAGAATTTGCTTACAAGGCACATTACTCA
>NC_069007.1:21040171-21042155 GCF_001194135.2 Octopus bimaculoides
ACTCAACCTGGAGTTGTAGTAGAAGACACCTGCCCAGGGTGCGACATGGGTGGGAAGGGTGAACACCCCCTCCCCCCCAACCCCCCCAGTCTTGCAAAGAGAGCTTCTTAACCACACTCATTTCTGCCCTACTCCAACTGTCTACCAATTCTACCAATGTATCACCCCACCGTAACCACACTACTACCACAACCACTACTGCAACCACCACCACTACCACCACTTGTTACTGTTGTTGTAAATTGATAACGATGAGAAGCAGTGATTAATCTTTCGCACAAGACAGTCTGTTACATCACACTGAAGATAATTTCTTGATTGCATTACAGTTACACGTGACTCCTGTCACTGGCAGACACGCCCCCTCGGGTGTTGAGGGAGGGCAGTAACTCTAACCTTCTTTGAGTGATAAAATGTGACCGATATAATTTTGGATACAATGGCTGATATGCTTTAGCTGTAGATCTGTTTGATTAGTGATGACAGCGACAATAGCAACAGCCACAACACCAGCAACAACAAACACAACAATATCAACAATAACAACAATCATAACAACAACAAACATAATAACACTACCAATTGTGTTGAGTCAAAAGTTTTGTAATATTTCAGTAACTTTAATGTAATGAGCTGGGGGAATCGTTAGCACACCAGGCAAAATGCTTAGTGGTATTTTGTCCATCTTTACGTTCTGGGTTCAAATCCCACCAAGGTTGATTCTGCCTTTTTTTCCTTTCAGGGTTGATGAAATAAAATACCAGTTGAGTACTGGGGGCGATTTACTTGACTTAGCCTCTCTCCCAAAACTGTTGGCCTTGGGCCAAAATTTGACAGGTTCTGGAAGCTGGCTCTTGGTTAATTGGTTAACCATTGCTTCTGTACGTTTAGGATTGCAGAGAAATATTTCTCTCAGATTCATCATCATCATCATCATTTAATGTCTGCTTTCCATGCTAGCATGGGTTGGATGATTTGACTGAGGACTGGTGGACCAGTCCTCAACTGGTACTTAATTTGTTGACCCTGAAAGGATGAAGGGCAAAGTCAACCTCAGCGGACGTTAAACGATGATGATGATGATGATAATAATAATAATCCTTTCTATTATAGGCACAAGGCCTGAAATTTTGGGGGAAGGTACTTAATTTACCGACCCCAAAAGGATGAAAGGTAAAGTGGACCTTGGCGGAATTTAAACTCAGAACATAGCCGCAGACGAAATATTGCAAAGTATTTCACCCATCGCTACGTTCAAATTCTGCCGAGGTCGACTTTGCCTTTCATCCTTTCAGGGTCAACAAATTAAGTACCAGTTGAGTACTGGGGTCGATGTGATCGATTATCCCCCTCCCCACAAATTTCAGGCCTTATGCCTATAATAGAAAGGATTATTATTATTATTATTATTATTATTATTATTATTATTGGTGGCGGTGGTGCTGGTGCTGGTAGAATGGTGGTGGTAGTAGTAGTAGTAGTGAGGCCCTAAGAATCGGCAGCAATTCCTTTCACAGCTGCTGAAGTTCTCACCGATTATCAGAAGAGTTCTTTTGTGCTAAGATTCCAGTTTAAAAAATGTTGTTTTTTTTATTTTAGATTGCTTTTCTTTTTCTTCCTCCCCCTCCTTAAGTCATTGCTACCCCTTGTTGATATATTAAACAATTATCTCTACTAATCAACTTTCTGCAAAACTTGTCATACAGTGATTATTTGGGTGATAAGGAACCCCTATAAATTGGCTGTGTAACATCTACAGATATTCATTTTGCTCTGGAAAACTGAAGAAGATGATTAAGTTAGCCATTCTCTCCTGCCTTGTGCTTGCTGCGTTCGCAGGTAAGACAAATATTTTCATTTTTGTATTCGGTTTGCAAGGTTCTTGACGTGAACAGATTTCGTTGTGTCTTGGGAGGGTCATTATGTCAATGATGAACACATGCACTGGTTCAGTTTCACTTCTATATTGGTTTCAAATTTTGGT
>NC_069007.1:21042658-21044272 GCF_001194135.2 Octopus bimaculoides
TTTCATTTTTGTATTCGGTTTGCAAGGTTCTTGACGTGAACAGATTTCGTTGTGTCTTGGGAGGGTCATTATGTCAATGATGAACACATGCACTGGTTCAGTTTCACTTCTATATTGGTTTCAAATTTTGGTACAAGGACAGCAGGTTCAAGGGATGGGGTGAGTTGATTGCATCAATTCCAGTGCTCAACTGGCACTTATTTTATTGGCCCCCGAAAGGATGAAAAGCAAAGTTGACCTCAACCGAATTTGAACTCAGAATTCAAGGATTGATATATATATATATATATATATATATACATATATACGACGGGCTTCTTTCAGTTTCCGTCTACCAAATCCACTCACAAGGCTTTGGTCGTCCCGAGGCTATAGTAGAAGACACTTGCCTAAGGTGCCACGCAGTGGGACTGAACCCGGAACCATGTGGTTGGTGAGCAAGCTACTTACCACATAGCCACTCCTGCGCCTATTAACGTAATTCTTAATTATTTCCCATTTAATTATCTTTTTAATCCCTGTCATTTTTGGCTTTTTTGCAGCTGATAAATGCCACCACAATGGCAAAACCTACAACATTGGCCAAATGTTTAAGGATGATTGCAACCTTTGTTTCTGTGGTGCAAACGGCGCAGTGAGTTGCACCAAGAAATTTTGCCCTCCAAATCATTCAGGTAATTTGATTTTTTAATTATATTTCTTTCTTTAATTCAAACTCTGACAGCTAATTGGCTGAGGGTCAGGATATTGGCCTGCCAGCTCAGAAATCTTGATTCTGGGCACTTTCTTTCTTTCTTTCTTTCTACTGTCCCTATCTTCCTTAACCTTTTAACATTTAAGCCAGCCATATCAGGCACAAATATTCTCTCTGTTTTACAATCAAACAACTAGCCAGATCTGGCCTCTCACACCTACCCTACAATGTCATTCTAACAATAAACAGCCACATCTTTGAAAACTCGATGCTATGAGACAATGCATGATTTAATTCAAAACAATGTGATGTTGTAATGATAGAAGTACTTAACTAACTTAAAAGTCTGTACTCTGTGCGTACTTTTAAACTAGCTCCTGCAGAGGACTAATTGGGTCCTGCAGACCAAAACTAAATAGCATGACTAAAATACGTCTATAATGACTGTATGCCCCAGTGGTGTTTGATCAGAGGTTAAGGACGGATGAGAATTAATTCTATGATGTTATGTTGAACTTAATTTTATCTTCCTTCAGTCACTACACAAAATCAGCCAAAGATGTTGAATGTCTCTTAAGGATTCTATTGAAGTTGGCAATATGGTTGCAATAATGATTCTAATGTATGTGTATGCATATATATATATATATATGTATATATATATGTATGTATATATATATGTATGTATGTATGTATATATATATATATATACCCGTCAGAGTGTAAGTATCTTGAGAGAAAAGCTGAACATTAGAAGCATCAGTTGTGGCGTGCAAGAGAGACGATTGCGCTGGTATGGACATGTGGTGAGAATGGATGAGGATAGCTGCGTGAAAAAGTGCCACACCCTAACAGTTGAGGGAACCCGTGGAAGAGGTAGGCCCAGGAAGACCTGGGCTGAGGTGGTGAGGCAAGACTTT
>NC_069007.1:21045221-21051365 GCF_001194135.2 Octopus bimaculoides
TATATATATATAATTTTAGTTAAGGGCTACTGGAAATGACCAGTGCCAATGCTAGAAATAGGTGTCAAATACCTACAATCCACTCTACAATTTCTGTATGTGTTGACAGGTTATTCTGGAGAAGTCTGCCACCACAAAGGAAAAGTTTACAAAGTTGGAGAAGCCTTCAAAGACGACTGCAACAGATGTTTCTGTGGTTCCAATAATGTTATAGGCTGCACTAAGATGCTGTGTCCACCACATGGACAGATTGGTAAGGGAACAAATAAATTCTATCGTATCTCAGTCTTCTGTTAATATTTCCATTCTTTTCTAGGGTTGTTTTGTTAGAATGAAGGGCCAAGCTCACATCGTCTGCTCCCATTGAGGTATGGTCCCAGGTTTTCTAGGGGCCTCCATTTAATTATGCATTACACACACACACACACACACACACACATACACACATAGATATATATTTATACATATATATATATATATATATATACACGCACACACATAGAAGTATACACATATATATATTTAATGTATGTATTGACAGAATATTCTGAACAAGTTTGCCACCTCAAAGGAAAAGTATACAAAGTTGGAGAAACCTTCAAAGACGACTGCAACAGATGTTTCTGTGGTGTCAATGGTATAATAGCTTGTACTAGGATGCTGTGTCCCCCACATGGTCATATTGGTAAGGGAACAAATTTTAACATCTCTTCGTCTTCTGTTTATATTTCCATTCTTTTCTTGGATTGTTTCATAAGAATATTAAGTTGGCCACAGCACACAGTTTTCTAAACTGAGGAATGAGGGGCAAAACTGATTTCAATAGGATTTTGAATTGAGAACCAAAAAAGGGGTCGAAACTACCATAAGATATTTTGTCTCAAACTCCCTCAAATCTGCTAATGTTTTACCTACTATATATATATACATATATATAAATGTGTGTATGTGTGTGTTTGTGTGTATATATACATATATACATACATACATACATACATACATACATACATATATATATATATATATATATATATATATATATATAATTTAAAGGAAACAGAAAATAGAGAAATATTGATCAACAACAACTAACTGTTTATCTTTGTCATTACCTGTAATCTATGAACATAATGTGTTTGCATATGTAATTATACCTGTAGTATAAATGATACTTTTATCCCTTAGATGGTTATTCCAGCCTCTAACTCTACTAACTGATATATATATATGTATATATAATAGTTTCTTTCTACCAAATCCATTCACAAGGCATTAGCTGGCCCAAGGCTATAGCAGAAGACGTTTGCCCAAGGTGCACAGAAACATGTGGTTGGGAAGCAATAGATAATAAATTTCTTTTGGTGTCTGTCCACAAACCTACTCAAAGGACTTTGGCCAGCTACAGAAGAAGACACTTGCCCAAGGTGCCATGCAATAATAGTAACTGAACTCAAGGCCACATGATTGGGAAGAAAACTCTTTAACCACACATCCATACAAAATAATGGCTCCATTTATAGAATATCTTTATCTTATTCCATTGCAGATTATAGTGACAGTGGTGTGTGTAATCACAATGGCCAAGTTTACAAAGTTGGAGACAGTTTCAAAGATGACTGTAACAGCTGTTTCTGTGGAGAAAATGGCGTTGTAGGCTGCACCAAAATGGCCTGCGTCCACAGAGGTAGGTTTGGTGTTAGACCAATGCAAATTTTGCATATTAAACTATCATATAATCAGGGCCATCTTAAGGAGTGTTGATAGGGGCCTTGGGGGATCTTGAGCCCCAATTTTGATTTTTTTTGATTGTTTGGAAAATAATGGCCAATTTTTAAAATAAGCCTATATTCTTGTAAAACTGAACTTATACAAAGGTTTAATAATTCAATGATCCCTGAATGGCTATGCATTTCTCCCATCGATTAACAAGGCCATTGCTGTCAACAATTATGTTATCATATTATTACTGTCAATAATTATATAGCATGGAACCCAGTCATTCCTTTGTCCAAGGGTTTCATGGGTATAAGGGCCTAATTCTGATCTATGTATGCTATGGTTTGCTGTCAATAAATAAATACCAGAGGGCCCAGTCATTGATTTGTTTGGGGATCTCTTGGGTGTAGGGGCCTAATTCTGATCTGTATATTCTATGGTTTGCAGTTAATAAATAAATATTATAGGGCCCAGTGCATTGATTTATCCAGAGCAGTCATAGGTCTAGGGGCCCAGTTCTAATCTACAGCCATGGCCAAAAGTTTGGAACATTTAAAAAACAAATTATCTTGTTATACAATTCGATTTAATATGTAATTGTCTTTTGTCATCATCTGACAACACTTTGCTTATGGTTCTTTCAGGTTGTCTTTTCAAAAACAAATTGTATAAGACAGGAGAGACTTTCACAAATGACTGCAACAAATGTATTTGTGGAGCTACAGGACAAGCAGTTTGTACAATGAAGGGATGTATTCATGAATAGAACGACTGGTGAGTCTTCAACATCTCTTTTACTCTCTTACTTGTTTCAGTCTTTTGACTGCGGCCATGCTGGAGCACCGCCTTTTAGTCGAGCAAATCGACCCCAGGACTTATTCTTTGTAAGCCTAGTACTTATTCTATCCGTCTCTTTTGTCGAACTGCTAAGTTACAGGGACGTAAACACACCAGCATCGGTTGTCAAGCGATGTTGGGGGGGGGGGACAAACACAGACACACACAAACACACACACACACACACATATATATATATATGTATATATATATATATATATATATATATACGACGGGTTTCTTTCAGTTTCCGTCTACCAAATCCACTCACAAGGCTTTGGTTGACCCGAGGCTATAATAGAAGACACTTGCCCAAGGTGCCACGCAGTGGGACTGAACCTGGAACCATGTGGTTGGTAAGCAAGCTACTTACCACACAGCCACATAATGAGGGCACATGGCTTAGTGATTAACAACTGAATTATGTTATACAAAATATATCTTTATATTAAGCCTATATGTAACATTGATGTTTATCCTAAACATCCATGCTTGTTTCCAGGCTTTTCTTTAGCCCTTGTTTCACACATTCTGAGTAATGTAAAGCTTTCTTTTCATTGAAAATGAAAATTGGCTAATGTGTATCATATATAAGGCTCAGTTGCCATGGAAATATTCCCCATGTATAGATACTGGTTTCAAATTTTGGCACAAGGCCAGCAAGATTGAGGGCGTGAGTAAGTCGATAACATCAACCTCAGTGCTTAACTGGTACTTATTTTATCGACCCTGAAATGATGAAAGGCAAAGTTGACCCAGGAAGAATTTGAACTCAGAGCATAAAGATGAACAAAATGCTGCTAAGTGCTCTGCCCAGGAAGTTAATGATTCTGCCATCCTGCCACCTTTATACTGACAGATATTGTGTATTATAATTGTTAAAGTAGGCATCTGGCAAATGATAGAGGTACAGGGTTCAAATCTCTTCAGATTCTATTAATCTTTTATTAGAATGAAAGATCATAGAATCGGAAGAGACCTTAAAATGAAATCCCTTATATGCTGTTTGTATGATTAACTTTTCTCTTTTTTTTATATTTCAGGGGTTAGATTAAATTCCAGTGAGACCAAGAAAATTCCAGAATAAACCGAAGGGAAATTTTGGCCTGATTTGGAAAGGAACAATTCAAAGAAATAAAATTCCTAAAATATTGTTAATATTTGAATTTATTCATTTATTTTGTCGTCATCATCATCATTGTCATTTTTTTATTCATTTTCCATGCTGGCATGGATAGGAAAGTCTGATAGGATTCAAAGGGTTGATCGACCATAGATCCCCCACAATGTCTCCCTTTTGGCATGGTTTTCTTTGCAGCTGGATGTCCTTCATGATGCCAACCGCTTTACACAGTGTATTAGCTGCATTTTATGGTACCAGCACTGTAGAGGTTGCCTTACCATCTACAGGACCAGAGACTTCTCTTAAGTCTTACATTGCAGAATTATTCAATGAAAATAGCAGCTAGTGTAGAAAGGAAAGATTAGTTTGGGTAAAATAGAATTTAGATTAGAAAAACAAGAGCAGATAGAATATATATCTAAAAGAAACATGGTTCCAGAGAAAGCAGAGAATTGAGAAAAAATGGATGAAAAGAAACAAGTTACATAGGATAAAGCAACCACAAGACCCAATTGATAACAATTACATGTTGTCGAGGAAAGATAACAGCAGATACATAAATAACTTAGTAATGAGATACTCTTTTACTTTTTTAGTTGTTTAAGGCATTTGACTGCGGCCATGCTGGAGCCCAACCTTGAAGAATTTTTAGTTGAACAAATCGACCCCAGGACCTATTTCTTAAGTCTAGTATTTATTTTATTGGTCTCTTGGGCTGAATCACTAAGTTACAGGGACATAAGCACACCAACACCAGTTGTCGAGCAGTGATGGAGGGGACAAACACAGATAGACACAAAGACCCACACACGGATATATACATACACACATTCATACATAAATATATTCATACATAGATATATTCATACATTCATACATACATATACATACATACATACATACATACATACATATACATACATACATACATACATACATACATATATATATATATATATATATATATATATATATATATATATATATATATATGTATATATATATATTTATATCTCACATGATGGGCTTCTTTCAGGAATACTCAGAGCAATACCAGCTCAACTTCATGTTCCCAATGGTATGTTTATAAAGTTACGAAATCATGTAAAAAGAGGTTTATACTGAAAATCCAATTTTAATCTTTCTCTTAATTCTGCCAGAGAAATCAGTAAATATTCATAGCTGTTACTGTTTACTTTTCGAAGTGCTTTAGAAAATAAAAGATATTACAACCTGATTAATATGTTTGTATAACTGCGACGGTTATGAAAATGAGGGTTCCAGTCGATATGATCAACAGAACAGCCTGCTAGTGAAATTTATGTGCAAGAACAGCCTGCTTGTGAAATTTATGTGCACTCCAAATTTATGTACCCTTAACATAAGTTCTCAGAGAGATTCAGCATGACACAGAATGTGGCAAAGTTGGCCCTTTGAATTACCAGTACAACTCATTTTTGCCAAATGAATGGACTGGAGCAACGTGAAATAACATGTCTTGTTCAAGGACACAGTGCATCACTGGAAACCAAGCCCACAGCCCTACAACTGACTGCAGATTACCCTAACCACTAAGCCACACACCTTCATATGGTTGTATGAAACAAGACCCAAAATGTATATTAATCTTGACTTGTTTTTTATGGCAAATATTAGAATCTGTAATGATTATTAAGATCTGACAACAATGACGAAGAGCAATGAAAATATTATTTTCTACTCTAAGCACAAGGCCTGAAATTTTGGGGGAGGGGGCCAGTCGATTAAATCAACCACAGTACACAACTGGTACTTAATTTATCGGCCCCGAATGGATGAAAAGCAAAGTTGACCTCAGCGGAATTTGAACTCAGAACGTAAAGACAGATGAAATACCGTTAAGCATTTCGCCCCGTGTGCTAACGTTTCTGCCAGCTCACCACCTTCAGCAATGGAAATATTGACAGAGCTTATGTTGTATTTCGTTGTTGAGACATTAGAAGTTAAAAGACAATATGAGAAAAATATCACAAACTCAAACATCTGTAACAAGGGATCATTTCCTAAGATGTTAATCCTGACAATAAGACATTAATCCCATTGATATTAGATCAACAACAATGGATTCTTATACTAAGATGTTAACCCTATTCATAAGACATTAATCCTACTGATATTACATCATTAACAATAGATTATTTTCCTTGATGTTAATCCTGTTGATAAGCCATTAATCCTATTGATGTTCCATTTTGCTATAAAAGACCTGAAAACTACCAAAACTTCACCATTCTTACCAACCACAGGAAAACTACAACATGCTGACACATCTCTCCGTATTCTGCTTCTTTATTGCAGCCATCTCAACAGGTAAAGGAGATGTCAAAGAAATCCTTAATATCATATTCCACATTTACCATTTTTCTTTTATTCCTTTACACAATTCATCATCATTATTTCTCTTGTTCTTCATCATTTTTCGTTATCTC
>NC_069007.1:21052783-21060880 GCF_001194135.2 Octopus bimaculoides
CCTCTCAACACATCTGCACTGTGCAGTATATGCACACTGACATTAACAGAACACGAATCTCATCCAATCTAATCCCCTTTCCAATTAATTGGGTTGTAACTCTTTCTGTAGTTTTCATGATCTGAGCCAGCAAATTTTTTACTTCTCTGATTACTTCTACCTAGGACATTAACTTTACCTTTGTAACAATTGATCTATTGATCTCCTGAAACTGATTGGTTATTTTCATGACACAGCTCTATAAACTATTAATTATTGATCTGTCTAGACTAATTGGTTCCAGTTATTACACAGCTCTATAAACTATGAGTCTAAACCATCTGATATTATTTCTCCTTGTTATTTGGTCACAGAGTGTTACTATGATGGTAAATTATACCAAGCTGGACAGACCTTTTCTTCCTTCGTGGGATTGTGTACATGCACTCCGTATAATATGATTCAATGCAGAAGTAAGTTTATTTAATAATTTTTCTTTCTTTCTTCATTAAATAGCTGTCATGAGTTCAAATCTTAGTTTGGGTAAAACAAGTTGGAGATATTTCAATCAAATCAATACTTTTAATAATCAAGCTATTGATGAGTATTGATAAGTCAAGAAGACAAATCATCATCATCGTTTAACGTCCGCTTTCCATGCTAGCATGGGTTGGACGATTTGACTGAGGACTGGTGAAACCCGATGGCTACACCAGGCTCAACATATCTCTTAATTGATTTATGAATGCTTTCTGTTCATGAAATTATATATTCATTTGCTAATTACGATTAATTTCAATTTGATTAAACCCAAATTTACTTAATTCTTCCTTCTCCTTACATCATCAGATCGAAGAATGTCACACACACCCATCACCTGGTGATTTATAGGTCAAACATTGACCCTTATGATTTGCATGGGATCTGTGTACATTGTGTTAATGACTCTTATGATGACTTCATTATAATTTACCTCAGATTAATTAGAGCAGATAATACTTAATCATTATACAGTGTCTAATTTTAATTTGAATTAACTGGAGTAAATAATTAATTCTTAAATCATTTTATACGTTGATGGTTTTTATAATGTCTAATTTTAATTTATTTTGATAATTAATTCTTAATTATCATGCAAGTATAAATTAACATCTTTGTCATATTTTTAACAGTGGAAATTTGTGAACACAAAGGAGAATCTTACAGAGTTGGGCAAACCTTCAGGGATGATTGCAATGAATGTTCCTGTGAAACTAAAAATGTTGTTAAATGCACAAAGAAGTTATGTCTAACCACAGATATAGGTATTCTTGCCATTTATTCACCCCTTTTATTACCATACTTACTGACCACGTACTATCAATCATCATCATCATCGTTTAACGTCCGCTTTCCATGCTAGCATGGGTTGGACGATTTGACTGAGGACTGGTGAAACCAGATGGCTACACCAGGCTCCAATCTGATTTGGCAGAGTTTCTACAGCTGGATGCCCTTCCTAACGCCAACCACTCAGAGAGTGTAGTGGGTGCTTTTACATGTCACCCGCACGAAGGCCAGTCAGGCGGTACTGGCAATGGCCACGCTCAAAATGGTGTATTTTATGTGCCACCCGCACAAGAGCCAGTCCAGGGGCACTGGCAACGATCTCGCTCGAAAGTCCTTATCAATAATGATGACTAATTGTAGTATTTTATATATAAATAAGGTACATAATAATCACACATTCAAACATCCACATACATCCTTTGATACACACACACACACACACACACACACACAGAGTTGAAAGACTGATTTTATTATTGTCTTATAATACTTTCTCTGTTGCTCTTTTAGGTTGTGCTTATAATAACAAGATATATAAGATTGGAGAAAGCTACATGAAAGAGTGTAACAATTGTACATGTAAAGATACAAACACAGCAGTTTGTACCGATATGCCCTGCGTTCTTGACTAAAATATTTGGTAAGTCTTCAGCAAGATTGAGTATTCAGTAGTTAACCAAGTGACTTGATTTGTTAAAACAAGCAGTTTAATTATAATTTAGTGAATATCATAATTTTTCAGATTATAAACTTCATATTTAATGATCAATATATATTTTAATGTTTTAAAAAATATTTATATTTACACTTCATCTGAATAAAAAAAACATATGTATGTACATACATACAAATATACATACTTAATAAATAATGAATAATATATATAATATATATATATATATATATATATAAACGAGAAAAACATACACACACACAGATAGATAGATAGAGAGAGAGAGAGAGAGATCTTTCCCTCTCTCTCTATCATTAAATTTTTCTGTAGGTGTCTGTGTACACCACAGACAAATGTACTCTTAATTAATTCTCAGGAAGAATCAGTGTGACATAGATTCACTTTGGTTTACATCCTTCTGAGATATCCTCCAAAATACTGATGGTGATGCTGCTGGTGCTGGTGGTGGGTTAACATATAAGGCAATGTCCCAGCATGGCCACAGTCCAATATATGAAAGTAATAAAATAATAACAAAATACAAGAATGAGGGGCTGATATGAATAACTGCTGCTGTTTGCATAATTAACTTTTCTTTTTTCTTTATATTCCAGAGAAATGTTAAACTCTGGAGAGACCAGGAAACTTCTAGAAAAAACCAAAGAGAAATATTGATATGATTTGGAAACGGATAATTCTGAGAAATAAAATTCGAAAATATTAATATTTGTATTGATTTGTTTCAATTTTTATTGATTTATTAATTTATTGTGGTTTAAATGAAGCATTTTGCAATGGATTAGTTAAAATTATTTTTAAAATCCTGCAGAATATGAATTGAAAATAAATGAAAACAGAAGGGTGACAAAACAACATTTTACATTTTTACTTTGGATTTCAATATTTTTGGGCTAAAATGACTTCATCACGAGAAGATGGAAGATGGTAGGGAGTTGGTATCTATTAATATTTAATTTTATGTTGTTGTGTAACCCAACGTCAGATGTAATCTGATCAGGGAGATCTATGATGAGAGCCATTCCAACTGTGTTCAACATGTCTTTTATATTCATACACAATACATCCAAGACCACATCAGCCAATGTGTCTAACCATTTCCTTGATGATAAAGTGAGATATGAAGAAGATACAGTTGTTAGTTCTAGCAGATCCGTAAACCATGTAGAGACTCTTTCACTGCTGTTGATAGTGTTTTGTAACCCTAGGTCAATCGTATCTGAGTTGATCTACCATTTAGTATTGGTGATTCCATCTTTTATTCAGACACAGTGCATCAAAAACTACCTTAATCAATGAGACCTCCCTCTTTCAACATATTTCAATGTGATTTGATGGCGATTTGTCTGCTGTTTCTAGCAAGTCAAGAAACTGTGATTTATCATGTAAGCCGGAGGAGGGGGAAAGACATCCGTCCATCCGTCAGTCCATCTACCTATCTATTACCGAATACTGAATGTCTCTCTTTTCAGATCCGGTTTTCATCTATTTCAGTGCAAATAAACTTCATCGTCGTAAACCATATTAGATTACGCCAGGACACATGACCTAGTGGTGTTCTATTCGCAATTATAATTTCATCAAGATAATCGTAATCTGAAAAGTATCTCGAAAAAATTCTGTATAATTTCATTTTTTTAAAAATGCATTAAAGAGTCCTGTTTGGAAATGAATCTAAAAGAATTCTTTTCCGATTTTTTTTTGTTCGCTTCTGATAATCATAATCTACACCATCTAACGATATATCTCAAGAAACTTTCATTAAAAGCCATGTATTTTAAAGTTATGCAGAAGCAAAATCCAGATGGCGTCTCACTTCTATTGTTAATTCCATCAATCTAAAGGTAATACATTTATAATTTTGGTCATAAAAAAGTTTAAAAAGTCCCGTCCTGGTAATGATAATTAATAGAGTGATAGTGTTTATCATGAATTATCAAATAATCGTCTTTTAAAAACATAATATATACAAATCCTAGACTATATAAAGTTCACCAGAAATTATTTAATTATATTGAAAGCAGAGTTAGTTCCCCTTGTCAGTTAATTGGTAAATTTTTTCAATTCCGTTTGTTTCCTGTTATTGTTTCACGCGCACCTGTATTATTTGATCGGTTCCACATTACATCTGATATTTTAAGAGAAAACACAATTAAATAATACACGTGATTGGTAATTAACTGCGTAAAGAAACAGATACAGTATTCTTTATTATGTTGACCTAAAAAATCTAAATCAACGTTTGTAAAAAAAAGAAAAAATCTAGACATTCTCTTGAAGCTGTCATTGTCCACTTAAAGTTTTCATTACTTCAACATATTGTCACATCTTCCTCATTGACTCTCTCTCTCTCTCTATATATATATATTAAAATGTAAGTATTATATTTATATAAACATTTCTATTGTATACGTGTCAGTTCACGTACATCTCTTTGTTTCGGTGTATTTAATATAATTCACGCACCTCGAATGTTACCTCGGGCATTTTGATTGTAGATTATACATTTAAGTTGACAAAAAAATTGAGGATTATTCCACCCTTTCTTTTCCAGAATTTGTTAAATTAATAGTTACAAAACAAAACAAAAAACAATTTCCAGGCCTTTAGCAAACAACAAAAATTCGACCTCTGATTTTTTAAAATCAGATTCTGCTGGTATCTTTGGGAAAATTTCATTTCCATAAAAAAGAAATATTCATTAAAAAAATTCCAGACGGGAAAGAGAGGAATAGTCCCGACATAAATATAATCAACGTCAAAACGTATGAGGAAACAAACTCGAGCTGCGTGAAATATCTGCCCTTACTTGGTTTTTTTTTTCTTTTTCGCATTAATTTCCGATATAATCGTAATCTACATCATTTGAAAGGTATTTGTAGAAAATTTCGTTTAAAAATATTAATTTTTCAGAAAGTTATGAGTAAACAAAATCGAGTTATGGGGGGCGGGAGACACTTGTCTGGTTGTGCCGAGAGTGTATGATTCCAAACGTAGGAATCCATAATTTCTGTTGATTCTTATAAAACATTATATCTTAAAATTAATGGAGTTGGGGTTAGATGCTGTTTATAATGAAATATTTATAAGTTTCCAAACTGTTTTTATAGTTTCTTCCTTGTGTATATAATAGTTTCCGAAACGAACTTTCGTTTCGTTATTTCAGACATCCAGTGATGTTTTTTACATGTTTCCCATATTATCAAAATTACGTAGTAATTCTTCTGCAGCCCTTTCAAGTAAACTTGCCAACTTTTCGTCGGGCACATGCTCATCCAATTATTCACGCCATATTGCCCTTAATAGCACTAAAATAAAACCTTCACTCAAGTCACATTCACCAGAAAAATAATCTATTTAATGTGAAATTCACACACATAATAAACATTTAATGATCCACAAGGGGAGCCTCTATAAGCTGTCTCACGGATGAAGGAGCTGAAATTAAAACCGTAAGGCCTGGATTAATAAAGCTACCAAAAGTAAGTTAAATATATACACCCGCCCTGTTAGAAGTACTGGCCAGATTTCTTTTTAAATAACACCTCACTGTCTTGAAAATGGATGAATACATTGAATAAATCGAATTCGTTTGAGGTAAACGTTTATGTCTATTGTTTATCAATATTGAAATATAAGTCAGCGAGGTGGCAGATTCGTTAACACGCCGGGCAAAATGCTTAGCAACATCTCATCTGTCTATACGTTCTGAGTTCAGATTCCGCCGAGGTCGACTTTGCCTTATCGACTTTCCTTCTTCCCTGAACTTGCTATCCTAGTACCAAAATTTAAAACTAATACTAAAGGTTGTGAAATTTCCTCTGTTGAATTTGTCATTTTTCATCCATATCTTATATCATATAATATATATTGTTTCTTTCATATTTCAGAATACGGAATACCAGATGATTACTCCTTTGAAAATAATTTTTACTCTGAATACATAATATTTATGCTATTTTAAAGACTTGAAAAAGATATTATAGAGGAGAGATGTATGTTATACAGGACGGAAGTCTGTCTTAGAGTATCCATGAAATATTTCATCTAAATGAGACGATTTGCAAAGTTTCTCAATTCAGTTATTTTGAATAATTTTTCAAGTTGGACGTATTTATATGAATTTTGCAGCATTTTCATGCATCGACAAAGATCACAGTTGATGGAAATATAGAAGAAATAAATATTTGTGAGGAAAACTTTTTGTATCTTGAGGCAAAGCAAGGAAAATTATGGAAAATACATTATGCGATGTTTGTGGAAAATCATTCTCTGGACACGAGGACTTGATTAAACACATCTGCCACCATGAATTTGTAGCAGGGAGACCACATCACTGTGACATCTGTGGTAAATCATTCTCCAGGAGAAGCAACTTAATTATTCACAGGCGTATCCATACAGGAGAAAAGCCATATCCTTGTGATATCTGTGGTAAATCGTTTTCTGAAAATGGTGTTTTGACTAAACACAAGCGCATTCACACAGGAGAGAAGTCCTATCACTGCGATATCTGTGGTAAATCCTTCTCTAGAAATAGTAACTTAACTACTCACAAGCGTATTCATACTGGAGAAAAATCATATCACTGTCATATTTGTGGTGATTCATTCTCTCATGGAAATAACTTGACTAAACACATACGAATTCATACAGGAGAGAGACCATATCACTGTAATGTCTGTGGTAAATCATTCTCTCAGAATGGTCACTTAACCCAACACAAACGCATTCATACAGGAGAGAAGCCATATCACTGCGATATTTGTGGTAAATCTTTCTCAGGAAATGGTGAATTAACTAAACATAAACGCATTCACACAGGAGAGAAACCATATCACTGTGATATCTGCGGTAAATCATTTTCTCGGAGTGATCATTTAAGTACACATAAAGACATTCATACAGGTAAAAAACCATGTTACTGTGATATCTGTGGTAAGTTCTTGTCTGGGAGCAGTAACTTAGCTATTCACAAACGAATACATACAGGAGAGAAACCATATCACTGTGAGATCTGTGATAAATCATTCTCTCAAGGTGGTGACTTAATCACTCACAAACGCATTCATACTGGAGAGAAGCCTTATGACTGTGATATCTGTGGTAAATCGTTCTCTGCAACAAGTCCTTTAACTAAACACAAACGCATTCATACAGGAGAGAAGCCATATCATTGTGATATTTGTGGTAAATCATTCTCTGGAAGTGGTAACTTATCTAGACATAAGCATATTCATACAGAAGAAACACACTATGACTGTGATATCTGCAGTAAATCATTCTCTCAAAAGAGCCAGTTAGCTACACATGTACGTATTCATACAGAAGAATAACAGTCAATATCAAAAGACTTTCTATGAAAAAAAATAATTTCTACAACAATAAATAAATATATTCAGAATAGAAAGAAGATGTAACAGTGGGATAAGAGACTCTCCAAACTTTGTTACACCACAACTATATATATATTGGGGACATGATATATTATCAATAAAAAAACTTTCAAAATACCAATGTAAATATTGTATATATTGTAATTGAAGCCGGTAAGCTGGCAGAATTGTTAGCATGCTGGACAAAATGCTTAGTATTTTGTCTGTCTTTACATTCTGAGTTCTATATTTAAGAGATGAGGAATTATTTACATTATTTACATTTGACGGATATTTGTCCTCATCTTGTTTGTTGTTAACACAAAAATAGGTTGCTCTGAAGTAGAGAGCAATGCCCATATGTGTTAGAAAGATCGATTGACCTCTTCCGTCCTTGTCAAGGAGAGACGGTTAGCACTCCCCTTGACAAGGATGGAAGAGGTCAATCGATCTTTCTAACACATATGGGCATTGCTCTCTACTTCAGAGCAACCTATTTTTGTGTTAACAACAAACAAGATGAGGACAAATATCCGTCAAATGTAAATAATGTTTACATTCTGAGTTCAAATGTTGTTGTGGGTCGATAAAAGAAGTACCAGTAAAGTACTAAGGTTGGTGTAACTGACTTGCCCCATCCTCGAAATTGCTGGGTTTGTGCCAACATTTGAAACCAATATATATTCTTATTTCTAGATGGGAGAAAAGATATTAATCTATTTG